>NC_139219.1:229167288-229429788 GCF_055691185.1 Crinia signifera
CGGGGGGGGGGGGTCACGGGGGAGGGTTTGCCGCGATTCACGGGAGGGGGGGTCGCGGGGTGGTGGTTATGCCGCGAATTGCGGGAGGGGTCGTGGGGGGGTTCTTTTTGCAGCGAATCGCGGGAGGGGGGGTCGCGGGGGTGTTTTTGCTGCGAATCGCGGTAGGGGGGGTCGCGGGGGAGCGGGTGTTTTTGCCGCGAACCGCGGGAGGGGGGGGGGGGGGCGCGCGGGGGGGGGGGAGGTTTTGCCGCAAATCGCGGGAGGGGGGCGCTCACCTGGTGGCTGTGGAGTAGCAGTGCTGGGCAACATGGGAAGGCAGTGGGTGTCTGGCACTGTCTGTGGGCTCACTGGGCTGGTTCTCTGTCACATACCTCCCAAAATGACCCTCTCCAGGAGGGACACAATGCTCTGTTTCTAGACTTCCCCTTAATGTATGATTGCCATCACCTGTTTTAAACAGGTTAATTTCTCAGAAAGGTGTTCAGCACAGATGAAGGCAATCACACATTAAGAGGAAAGTCCAGGAACAGAGCGTTATAGACACAGACACCCACTTTGAGTGACAGATGTAGCCAAATATATAGGAGATATATATATATATATATATATATATATATATATATATATATATACATATATATATATATATATATATATATATACATATATATATATATGTATATATGTATGTATGTATGTATGTATATGTATATATATATATATATATATATATATATATATATGCATGGGCGGATTGGCCCACTGGGATTCCGGCCTTTTTCCCGGTGGGCCGGCCCATTTCAGCCATGCAGCGGCCGCTCACCCCCCCTGGCTGGGCCGCAGACCGCCCGACCGCCTTCTCCGCGGTTAGCGACCGCGGCCACAGCACTTTTCCCTGGAAGCAATGATAATGGCCGCGGGAGGGCTGGTGCGCATGCGCGGTCGCACGCAGCAGCTCCCACGGCCCCTTTGAGTGTGTCTGTGCGGCTGCTAAGTTGCGTGCTGGGGATCAAAAACAGGAAGGGGGCGGCAGCAGAATTAAAGACTGAGCAGCAGTCTGCAGCGCCGCCCATCCTTCTGCTAGCCTCCTCCCTATAGCAGCAGCAGCAGAGCAGCAGCCTGGCAGCCACAGCCATAGGAAGAGCCAGCCAAGCATGGGCAGAGCCTGGAGCACCTCTACAGCTAGCCAGCCAGGTATATAATGTGTGCTGGGGATGGGCATGATATGATGGGCATCAAGGTGTGTGGCATATGTATAATGGGCTTCAAGGTGTGTGGCATATGTATAATGGGCATCACGGTGTGTGGCGTATGTATAATGGGCATCACGGTGTGCGGCATATGTATAATGGGCATCACGGTGTGCGGCATATGTATATTGGGCATCACAGTATGCGGCATATGTATAATAGCATCATGGTGTGTGGCAAATGTATAATGGGCATCACGGTGTGCGGCATATGTATAATGGGCATCACGGTGTGAGGCATATGTATAATGAGCATCACGGTGTTTGGCATATGTATATTGGGCATCACAGTGTGTGACATATGTATAATGGGCATCACGGTTTGTGGCATATGTTTGTTGGGTATCACGGTGTGTGGAATATGTATAATGAGCATCACGGTGTGTGACATATGTATAATGGGTATCACGGTGTGTGGCGTATGTATAATGGGCATCACGGTGTGTGGCATATGTATAATGGGCATCTCGGTGTGTGACATATGTATAATGGACATCACGGTGTGTGGCATATGTATAATGAGCATCACGGTGTTTGGCATATGTATGTTGGGCATCACGGTGTGTGACATATGTATATTGGGCATCTCGGTGTGTGACATATGTATAATGGACATCACGGTGTGTGGCATATGTATAATGAGCATCACGGTGTTTGGCATATGTATATTGGGCATCACAGTATGCGGCATATGTATAATAGCATCATGGTGTGTGGCATATGTATAATAGCATCATGGTGTGTGGCATATGTATAATGGGCATCACTGTCTCCCCTCCCTGCATCCTCCACCACTTATTGACTCCCCTCCCTGCATCCTCTGCCACTCTGCATTCCCCCATCTACCCTGCATCCTGTGCCACCATGCCCCCCTCACACTCTGCGTCCTGTGCCACCCTGTGTAAGTCTTCCCTCCCTTCGTCCTCAGCCACCCTGCATCTCCCCTCCCAGCATTGTACGCCACCCTCCGTCCCCCCTCCCTCCCTGCATCCTCTTCCACCCTGTCACTCTACTCTCACCCCTCGTCACCCCCTTCTGACCCTTCATTACCAACCCCTCTCACCCTGCACCAACCCCCTCTCACCCTGTGTCTCTCATTCCGTTGCATAATGTTTTTTTATCTCAGCGGCAAAAATCAGGCGTGGCCTCGTTGGGATAGGCCACACCCCCACACTGATAGGCCACGCCCCCAAAAAATCTGGCGCGCCTACGGCGCGCAACAACATCGCCCCCCCCCCCCCCTGTCAGGGCTGCTTCAAAATATTTCCCGGGCTGGTTTTAATTTCCAATCCGCCCCTGGACACAAATATATGCAACAGAGTAGACACACCAGGAGGGGTAAATCAAATTACTGAAGAACATGGCAACTACAGTTTAATGCTAAAAAATGCAAAATTATGCACTTGGGACTCAAAAACCCAAAGGCTCAATATAGTATCAAGGGTACTATAATGGAAACTACTGAGGAGGAAAGAGATCTAGGAGTCACTATTTCAAGTGACTTAAAGGCAGGAAAGCAATGTAGCAAAGCAATGAGGAAGACAAGTCAGATGCTTGGTTGCATAGGGAGAGGAATCAGTAGCAGAAAAAAAAGACGTAATAATGCCACTTTATAGGTCATTGGTACGGCCTCATCTGGAATACTATGTCCAGTTCTGGAGACCATATCTTCAGAAGGATATAAATACATTGGAGAGTGTACAAAGAAGGGCAACTAAAATGGTGCATGGCCTACATCACAAAACTTATCTGGATAGACTAAAAGATCTTAACATGTATAGTTTGGAGCAGAGAAGGGAAAGGGGGGAAATGATAGAAATCTTCAAATATATCAAGGGTTTTAACATAGTACAGGAGCAGTGGTGCAAGTAAGATTTTTTTCTTGGTGGTACTGATAGCCTCCACCAAAAATGGGCGTGGCCATGTGTCATGAGGGGGCGTGGTCACACAAAGCTAGAGGAGTGACTAAATGACAATAGTAGCATGGCATCAGGAGACAAGGAATGAGAAACAGGGAATGACTGGGGGTGGGTTGGCTCTTGCTTGGGGGAGAGCAGGACAGCTTGTGCTTACAATTGTGGAGAATGCTCTTCATGCTGTCAGCACCGCTGATGCCTGTCAGTGTGACAGGCTAAATCAGCAGTAGCCGATAGCTGCATCCATCACCAATCATAACGCTGGGTGGGCGGGCTGCGGATGCATTATATTTAGACTTAAAATAAAAATAGAATTGACAGTGGGTCAGGGAGTAAGTGGTACTGCGTACCTGCAACATATTTCTTACAGGTACTCCGTACCACGCCGTACCCCCTTACTTGCAGCACTGTACAGGAGGGACATTTTCTTCGAAGGAAAAGAAGTAATAGAACACGAGGACATGCACTGAAACTGGAGGGAGGTTCAGGGCAAATGTTAGAAAGAATTACTTCACAGAAAGGGATAAGTGGAATAGCCTCCCATCAGAGGTGGTAGAGGCTAAGACAGTAGAACAATTTAAACATGCTTGGTATAGGGATATAAATATCCTTACAAAGAAATAAGGATTAAAAAGGGTTGATATTACCTGAAGTAAAAAAAAAAGGAGCAGACTAGATGGGCCAAATGGTTCTTATCTGCCATCAAATTCTATGTTTCTATGTCTTGCTTTTATCTGGAATAACACAGTTATAAAATATCTAACATACAATTGTGTTCATATACCAGAAAGAAGAATATTATAATTACAGTGGATCTATTCACAGTCTGTATGCTATAGTTTTACATGGAGAACACAAAGCATTATGGAAGGTTACACTTGTGCACAAAGAAGCCACAGTACAATGTAAAGTAAAATACTTTCTGGAAAAGTATATCCTTAAAGGAAAATACCAGTCAAAAGATAAGGATGCAAATGAGGGCGGAGCTATTATTCCTAGTAGTGTTGCCAGTGTTAGATGATCTTTATTCCTATTTGGATCATTGCATTATGTAAACCCAAAACAATAATTTTTACATTTTGTGTAGCCTTAATTGTTGCTTAGCCTTATTTATTTGCATCTTTTTTCACACACAAGGCTGTTATTTAATGTTCTTTCTAATCAGAAGACTATGGGCCTTATTCTGGTTCACTCTTTCTGGCAAATTCCTTCTTAGATAGACAAAACCATGTGCACTGCAGGGGGGCAGATGTAAAATGTGCAGAGAGAATTAGATTTGGGTGAGTTATTTTGTTTCTGTGCAGGGAAAATACTGACTGCTTTATTTTTACATGGCTATATAGATATCACTTTGAAGTAAAACCCCATCCAAATCTAACTCTCTCTGCACAGGTAACATCTACCCCACCTGCAGTGCACATGGTTTTGTCCATCTACAAAGGAATTTGCAAGAAGGAGTGAACCAGAATAAGGCCCTATGTGCACTGGTCACCATAGGTACTGATGGCTATCAGACATGAATGGCTAGCAACCATCGATGGTCTGGCACAGATGGCCAATGGTTTTGTAATCAATGGCTGAGATCCAATGGTTCTCTGCCATCAAGAGCAAAGAAGGCAGCAATGTTCTTTCTCACCTCCTAGGGACTGGCAGACATTGTGACTATGACTATGTCGTCGTCCCCACCTCCCCCAGCGCCTCCTTCCTTCAATGGCCTGCTACTTAACCTCACCTCTGCATTAATGCCACTCAACCTCCACCCCCTCATCCCTGATTGGCCCACTACCAGCATTGTGACAGCCATCAATGGCGCACATCATGTGTTTGGTTGGAGAATATATATATTCTATACTGTAAAATTACACCTGAATTAATAAATCACTTTGGGGAAATTCAATTAACTGTGAAACTTACCTTGGGCTTTTAAGAGTTTGAAGCTATTCAGTTATATCCAGTGGTAAGGCCCAGGGCTACTGTGCATTAAGGAATAGATTCTGGGTTAAGTGCCTGGTAGCTATGCAATTAATGCACATAGTATGCCAGCATTATGCCCCGAGGGTGCACTTAATATGGATTTCAATACATACCTTTTAGTTCTATTCATTTCCACCCATATTCTTAAATATATAAATATATTAATATCCATAAGTTATCAAAGGCATAGTCAATAAGATCTAATAATTAAACATTAACAAATAAAAGGAAGGAAGACGTTCAATTAAAAAGCTGAATTAAATGTTCCTTTAAGGAAAAAAATCCATATTGCTGAAACATTTCACTACAGTAGTGATGACAGCCTTGCTTATACTAAGGTAAGACATGAGAAATGTATCTTGTCATATATTTAATGAGATGAGTGAGCTGTTGACAAAATATGTTAATGAATCCCATGGACAGGGTAATACATAGCAGGAGATTGAATAACAAATCAAGACTCTGAATAACAGCTCAATGATTGCTGCAAGGGACACTTTGCTGTAGAAGAGAATGATTGACTATGAATACAGATAACTCCCTTTTGTGTGGTACACCGGATTTCATATACACTGTTATAAGCAACGGCTTGGGTACGCCTGGTCAAGTTGTGTTTGGTTTTTCTTCTTCAGTTATGCTACGGTGGGCTTTCCACTGGTAAGCAGCCATAAATTCACTGCACTGATATGAAGAAAAGTCTATCTGACACACAGAAATGATCAGGTTGCAGTCAGCACCTTGAAGAGATCAGGATGCTGATGCTGGAACACCAACAGCCAGCATCTCGATTGTGAGTATGCAGGCAGTGGTAGCTTACAGCTAGTAATGGAGGGGTTAGGTTCAGGCATAAGTTGGGGGACTTAGGGTTAGGCGGTGCCTGTGGGGAGGATTTGGCTGTGGAGAGGGGTGGTTAGGGTTACGCTGTGGGGTGGGAGGAGGGTTAAAGTAAGGCTGCTAAAGGGTTAGGGTTGTTGGGGGCATGGAGAAGGTAAGTATACTTACCTGACCACTGTCAGGATTCTCTCCTTTGGGATGCCGGCAAGGCTATTGAAGGTTGAAAAGGAGTTCTTCAGGAAAGTGTGGTTACGCCATCCTCAGATCTTTTATCACAATAAAAAATTGAAGAAGATGTTTGAAATGCTGTGGAGAAAACATTTGTTAAATGCAGGACCATACTTTCAAACAAGGAAGACGGTCACATATCGCAGCGGTTGGGCCAGCATGTCTGGCTCAATGACCACCACCCATCGTATTTACTAGAGGGACCTGGGTTGATGACGGAGCCACTCTGTCCTTCCAAGGTTTTATATGGTAAGATTTATATGGTATATCTGTTAAAACTTTATTTTTCCAGGCTGGTATACTTTGTAACTAGCATCATCAGCGACCACCGAAAGATGTGGGTGTTCCCCGTAGCATGCAAATGGATGTTTATGTTAAACATCCATTCGCAGCCTGTGGGTAGGAACACACGATGCGAGCGGGGCGGGCGGCATGGCATTCACCGGGTGGGGTTTGGTGAATTTGCAGCCTTGCAAATCAACCAGAGTAACCCCCTAAGTCTCCTCTAGTCTCCAAACCTTCAAGCGTTGCCTGAAAACTCCCCTCAAGCTTATCAAATTCCAGAACCACCCACATAACCTTTATAAACCTTCTCAATCCAATTACATCTCCACTGTACAGTCCGAACATATCCTCACTTTCTGTATTTTCCATTTCTCACTTTCCAATCCTCCTGATCCCTGGCCAACATTGCTGGGTCACCATATTATATAGCCCACCAAGATCCTTTGCATTCTGGTGGGCCATTATGCAATTGATAATGCCATCCTTTTGTAGCAATTGCTATTTCCCTATAGATTCTAAGCTTGTGTGCAGGGCCTTCCTATCATTTTCACTGTCTGTAACTACCCAGTTTGTTTTATTACTGTTTCCAAAGGTAAAGCGCTACGGAGTTTGCTGTGTTATATAAGAAACTGTAACTAAATAATAAATACATAAATAAATAAATAAACAACTGTTTGGGGTCCTGCGGACCAAGTTTGAGAATCACTTTCTTAAATCATATGGCAGCTTGAAGGAAAAATGCTATGAAATAATGAACATCCCTTTCTTACAGGTAGCCAGGGTGATTTGTGCTGAATAAAAGAATATCCTGTATTTTCATGGGATTACTGCTCTAAATATGTATCATGCCATTCTAGTGTCTACATAAAGTCTGTTCCAGGATTGAGGCAGGATTGAGTTTCAATCTCCCGCTCAGTTTTCACAGCCTGCTTTGCCATTGTATCAATCCTAGTGGATCCTGGGGGAGAGAGGGTGGACCACTTTGATCATCTGAAAGCTGACATTTCTTGTTGCTTTGCTTCAGAATAGTTGGCATCTTGTCAGGTTATGAGAGCTCAGTTTATTCTGGTATACTGCTTGACAGCTAATTACATTACATTTCCTCAGCAGATTCTCTCTCTCTCTCTCTCGCTCTTTTTCTCTCTCTCTCGCTCTTTTTCTTATTATTTTCTTTTTCCATTTCCCTTCTCTTGTCCTGATTTCCTTCTCTAAAACTCAATGTCAGTATGTAATTGTTATGATTCCCAACATTAGGTAAACAATATTAGAAAATAATAATATTGTTCTAAATATTTGACTACTTTTCATTTGGTTTTTGTTCACATGATACATCAATGCCCCAGTGTATCTTGTACGCAAGAAGTGCCCGGTGACCTAATCTCACACAAGAGTAGCTGAATAAGTACATGTCTGCAAAGTTCCATACTGGAGACAGACAAGAATTTAAAGACAGAATTAAAATAGTTAATGTAGATTGCCTATTCAATCTAATTTCTTGACTCAGAGGAAAAGTAATCAAACCATCTAATTACCTTTTGCCTGGGGCAGAATGGTGAACACAGCTGAGGCAGTCTTTTAGATTCATTAAGAGCTCAAAATAGTTTTCCACCGAATATCATGGGAGAATAAGGATATTTGTAGATTAAATCATTTTGATCTTCATCCTTAAGAAGTGACCTTCTGTTAGCTACGCATTAACTACAACTGTTACATTTTCCGGGTATACGCTTTGTGTATCAGGGGGCTTTAGAATTTGCTGCGCTGGACACAGGCAGGGTGTAAAAAAAAACAGTGGCTTGCTGTGTTTATTAGGTTTGATCTTATAACAAAAAGACAAGGAAGAGAATTGCGACGGTTGTGCATGTAATGAAATCTGCATCTCTTGTTTAGCCTTATGTTCTATGATTATTTTACCTAGGCTGATTTTACACCCCCCCCCCCCCTGTAAAATTGTAAAATTCCACCACTGCTCCCCAGTGAGGTCTGTTCCCGGCACATACACTCACACTTCTCCACTCACTTGGGCATACCTCCTAACTTGCCCGATTCCATCTGGACGGTCTCACTATTTGGTCACTGTCCGGATGCCCCATCTGTGGGGCAATCGCCTCACAAAACCCTCATTTCATTCATTTCTCCCCACCTATCTTCAATAAACCCTAGGGTTGCCAATCCCAGGGCATATTTTCAATCCTGGGATTCAGGATTGAAAAACGCCAATTCCGGGATTCCCCAAATCTCGGGATTGGCCTTCCTAATAAAAAAATTAGGTACTTGTTTCCTAGCACGGCCACAATCGCGGGCATCGCGGGTAATTTTTAATGGTCTGCGATGCGACCGACGTGATGCCTGCGATTTCCCATTGAAATGCATTGAAAAAGTCAAAATCGCGTCGGTCGCATAGCATGCGGCCAAAAAAAGCATGCGATGGCACCGACGCGATTTCCCATAGGGAACAATGTAAAATGCCTCAATTTACCCAAATCAACATAGGGAACAATGTTAAATGGGCCAGAGAGCCCAAAAAAGCCCCCTGACCAGTGAAATGGCCCCCCAAAAATAGTTAACGCCACCCCACGATCCACGTGAACCCGAAGCGTGGCGAGCGCAGCGGTACGCGTCCTCCGACCTTTTCATACCCCCACTATCCACATCGGCGTGGAGTTGAGAATAGATAGTGTGGCACTGACCCAGGAATAAGTAGGTATAAGCCCCCACTGGTTGTAACTAATGACATCACAAAGGCACTATTGCTACTTTTACAGCAGTAAAGGGACCCACACACAGGGCAATTGGAGGCCATTTTTTTAATGATATCATTAGATCATTTAGAAAATGCCCCTACATCACTCCTTGTGCTGGGGCAATAGTGATAGCAATATGTGGATCTGTGTGTCGATATCACCTGTAGATTATTATCCAGCATGCTGGATAAATATATAATCTCCGGTGTCAGGGCCAGTGTTCTCATGGAGACCACTGTCCTTGACAGAATGCTCAGCACACACATCACTCAGAGTGCTCATCAGCACATCTCCTTGTGTGTGGGCCCTATAACTTATAATATCACAAAGGTACTATTACTTGACTATACTGTAGTCAATTCTGACTTCACAGTAGCAGATTTGCTTGATGTTACAGAATAAAGTACTGACATCACAAATACACTATTGCTGCTTTCATAAAAGTAAATAATGACATCACAAAGTATTGTTTGACTATACAGTAGTAAATAATGAGAAACAGAGAAACTATTGCTTGCGTATACAGCAGAAACTTTTAATGTTCAAATAAAGGTGCTTTGATTATAGCAATTTCTGACATCACAAAGGCATTATTACTGCTTTTATAAGGGTAAATACTGACATCACTAAAGTACTATTGTAGATTACATCATACTGTAGTAAACACTTACATTGCAGAGACTATTGTTACCTTTACAGAAGTAACTGATGACAGCAATAGTTTAACTCTACAGTATTAAATTCTGCCAGTTTGTGTGTCACCACGATTGCCGCATGTTGCCCGATGGTTCCGGGGAAGATCTGATACTGCGCCCTTGGATGCAGTTGGGATCAATAATGAAGCCGGAGTTGGGAAGCCTCTTGTTGTATTAACAAATTAGTGCTGTCATTGCTGCTTCCATTGAATTAACAGCAATAGACCCTCCAATTACATCTGAATTAGCCCCAATATGTCCTGCAAATAATTAAAAAATCTTTATCTTTGACATAAAATGCAAAAAATCCTAGGGACTTGTGAGGTGCAATGTTACAGTGGGCCCCTAGCAGTGAAACTATTATAAACCTAGGCCCAGAATACTTGATAATAACAGAGAATGCAGAGAATTGGAAACATATGGTTATAATAACATGAGGTGATGATGCCCATAGCAATCAGATTCTGTCTATCATTTCTAGGATAGAGAAATTATAAAATAAGTCTGATTGGTTTCTAAAGGCAACATAACCTCTTTTCAAGCCTCCAGCCATGGAAAGTCATCTCTGGAGGTCCTACCACTACTTTATAATAGCACCCGGGTCATACAGTATGTTAATTTGTATTGTATTGTTAAATTGAGAGCTAACTTACCTAGTTGCCCTCAGTGAGCCTTTGATTTGCTACTCAAGTATACTCTCCAGTTACTGGTCCTATGTATCTACTGTATGTCTTCGTGTTGCTTATATCAATTTATAGGCAACCAAGGGAGGCTCCAGAGTTGGGGCTGCAGCACAGTTCAAAATTCAAATAGGGGACACACACCAACTGCCAGTGAGTTAGTTTGCAATGGCAGTGGGTGGCACCCCTATTTTAATTTTGAACTGTGCTGCAAACCCCCCCTCTGGAGCAACCATTGGGCCACCACACGTGCATGCAATGGAGGGGTTAACCTACTCTAGAAAAAATAAACAGAATTCCCCCACCATTAATTAGAGGAGATGTCAGCAAACTGTAGCTACTCATTTATAATATTTTTCCATTTACAAATTCTGAGCTCATTTATAAGAGGAAATATGTTTATTAATGTAACAATTGATATTTATTAAATGTTCTGTAAATTTGTTAAGCAATGTCTAAACATTGCGTTCCATACATCTATAACTAATCATTTTAATCACAGAACAGAACATTAGTACATTGCAAGTGGAATGAAACAGATATGTAAAACAGGAGGCAAATCACTGATATGAACAGCCACACAGAACACATAGAGCTTATAATATATATATTTAATGTTTCAGTTACGTGAGCAAGCATACATCGGCAATAAGTGGGCAGTAAAACATTCATTTAGCTGCCAGAGTATAGCTTTCTCTCTTGGGAAGCCACTTATTCATTGTAGAGGGCCATATTCAGCTTTGCTTTGGGGAAGCTGTTCTGAAAAGCAGCTATCTCCGCATCAGCAACACTGCTACAGAGGTAGCAGTGATCCTTACCACCCCTGTTATCAACATCTGTGCATGTGTGACCCAGCTGGGCACACAGGGCCTTATTCTGATCGGATCGGTGAAACGTGCGTACGGACGTGAACACCGAGCGTTTTCCGAAATCTCAGGGTGAGCGTAAGTCGCCTACAGAACAGGGGACGGTCTCAGACACCGGCAAAGGGGAGTGGCGTACATTTGAGCGTACGCCGCCGTGCACGGATGGATCTCAGCCCTCTGCCACCGACAATTGGTGTACATATGAGCTTACGCCAACGTGCACGGGCGGGTCTCAGCCTTCTTCGCTCGGAGACTCCTGGGCAAATATTATTGGGATTGTGTGCAAAATAGTGCACATGGGCATACCACATTTAACCAACATTGCAAGTAGAAATGGTGTCCCAATAACTCATTGTTGGTGTTAGACGTGGTCAATGTGTTTAAAAAATAAAATAGACTTGTATGTTTGTGTTGCAGTGAAAAAGTTGACACATGTCGACTACTATGAATTGTGTCTCCTGCTTTGTAAATATGTAAAAGACACTTTCAGTAAGGGTGTAGATGATTAAAAAATAACTACTTGGACATATAGAAAGGTCTATTTGGATTAATAGTACTTAAAAAATAAACCAACCTTTACATGTTGAAAAGTGTAGAAAGAGAACCTTCCTATGTATTTCTGGCCTGTGTGTGGCTTGCAGGTAGTGAAATGAGGCATTTCACTTAATAGCCTGCAGCATGGCTTATTGCATTCAGGTGTATGTCATTTACTTGTATTCGGCGTTAATTAGCAGACCCAGGCATCCGTTCTCATGCGGTAGCTCTAAGAGTGGTCAGGAGCACTCTTTGGCGTCCGCCTGTTTTTGGTCCAAAATGCACGGTGCGTTCGCCGATCGAGGCGGTTGTGGCACCATGCTTTTTGTGTGCACACCCCCGTGTATGCCTATGTTTATGCCCATTTTTCCTCATTATTCCGGCCGCTCCCATAAAAACGCCCACATGCCGCCCACAATGACCGTGCTCTTGCGGACAAGCTTTTTCGCACGGAGAGACCCGTCCATGTGCGGTCGCCGCACATGCGCATAGCGAAAGATACGCATGCGCAGACGAAAAAAAAGCCAGATCCGACCGTGCACAGTCCAACCGCACCAACCAGAATAAGGCCCACAGTGAGGAGGCAGTGGATCCTTATTCACAACCCCAGACCTCCTTTTCATTGGAAGGAGAGTGGCTCCAAGAACAAACATCATCTGCAGATTATGTTATGGCAGGCAAACTCCTGAATATAGGGCTTTATTCTGGTTGGAGTCATTGAAACACCATCCGCCGCCCGCACGGCTGGATGTCCTCAATTTGTATGGCTACTGATAGGCATATATGCTTCTCTGTGTAGGTCTGGCTTTTCCCATTTATGTGAACAAACCCTTATTAGGTCACCCCATAACTTCCCTGCTCCCTTCCCTCTTATTCTGCCTAGCTATGTGCGAGGACGGACAATTGACAAGTCTACAGAAGAATATCAATGTAGGCCTTTTGTGTGGGCATAAGCAGTGCAGATTTGACATACTGTACTCCATTGTTTCTGTACTGTATTATGTTCATTCTATCTGTTTATCCTTTAGAATGTAAGCTCTCAGGAGCAGGGCCATCTTCCCTCATGTGCCCTTCCTTATTTTACCTAAACCATCCTCATACTTCCTGTGATGGCATCTAATCCCTCCATTTTACACCACCCTAATATTTTTTCATGATGCAGATATGTGTGTATACCCTGTACTTGTCCTATATGGGTATGGGTCGACAAGCAAAAGGTCGACAGTCAATAGGTCAACGGGCAAAAGGTCGACACGTGTAAAAGGTTGACATACAAAATGTTGACATGGACACAGGGTCGACATAGGAACAGTCGACATTAAAAAAAAGGTTGACATACGGTTTAAATTGTTTAATGTCTATGTGGACAAGGACACAGTGTAAGTGTACCGCATCCCTTCGCATGGCTCGCTGTGCTTGGCGCACTATTTTATTCTCCCTCTATGTCTACTGGGATGGTAAAGTATGAACAAGTCAGTTTAAAAGATAAATAAATCACGAAAAACTCATGTCGACCGTTTGTCCATGTTGACCTTTTGCCTAACGACTTATTGACTATCAACCTTTTTCTTGTCTGCCTATCGACTGCATCCCTCCTATACTGTCTTGCACGGTAAGTCACCATTTTCTTGTTTTGCTTATTAATTTATGAAATCTGTAACTGGGCACTGCGGATCCAATGTGGCACTATATAAATAAATGATAATAATAATAGTAATACTACTACTACTACTACTACAACAGTATAATTGAGTCCTAATGGAGAAATATATATACAATTATTATTATTTTATTGTTTTTTTGTGAGCCCCTCAGTATTTTATGTGACCTGATACTCATTACTGCTAGTTCTCTGCTCAAGATGGCCCCCATCCCCTATAAAGGTCTCGTATCTCGATTTTGTCTGTTTTTCTTTCAGTCTTAAGTCCACTTGTTTACTATACTTCTTTATTTTGTTTCTCTTGTCTTAAATACGCTAGTGTTCTGTGGCCCCTGCTTTATAGGTGACACCTGATCTGGCTTGTCACCTATGGCAGATAGCTGATTTTTAGCTTTTGTATTATTAGTTATAGATAAAATATTTGTGTGTCAGTGTAGTTTCACTACATGCTTGTCACACTGTTTAACTTATCTAAGGAGGCAATGAGTGGGTTACAGTATATGAGTTTGGGTAATGTGTCCAAATGTTCTATTTTTATTTGGCTTTAGCGATTATGCTCAGATGAAGCTCATTTCACTGTTGCAGTTTCCCTCATTTCCAAGAAATCAGCGTGTTTATTTTAAGCTACATACAATACTTTACTACCCCCTTTCTCTATTATAGGATTTGAAACTCAGAAAATTGTCCTTCTTCATGTCGTATCTACCTGGTAAACCCACGTCTCTTCTCTTTACTATCTTGAGAACCATTCCTGCTCTGTAGTGTTCTAGAATTAGCCAAGGCCTGTTGTGGCTTTACTACTAGGCCTCTGCTCAAGTCTCTCCTCTAGTCCTACAACTGTGTTCCATTTTACACCTGAAGACAATGGTAAAGCTAAGTACACACTTGCCCAATCCTCCGGGGGCCAAACTATTGACACAGTCCTCCTGGAAACCAAGTCACAGATTCAACAACCAATCAATAAATAGTTACATGTACAACTTTACTGCAGATCTTCAATCGGCCTCTGCTAAAACTGCTTTCAACAAGGATGAACTGGAAGGAGAATTGGACAGGAGACAAGAATTGGTATCAGGCGCATACAAACTTCTAAATTGGTCTGAAGACTGGTGATCTCCTGATTTTTCATCAGGTTTAAGAATCTTTTGACAAGATCAGACAACCAGGATTGGATGAAACCAGAGGTTGTGTGAGCTACACACTCTACCAATGTCAGGCCAGCTGATGGGTCGGAGGTTCGCTGGGGTGAGAACTGGGTAAGTATATACCCAATTCAATGTAAAGGATTGTTTCATCTACAGATTTAGCTGCTTCTTATTGTACATATGTGATTATATTCTGGTAATCTAAGTAGACTAATTGTGATTGTTAATTGTCTATGTCACAGAATTAAAGTAAATGTGCATACACACTGTACAATTTTTTGGACCAATTTTGTTGAAAGACATTTCCCTTGAACCCAGTGTCCTGGGTAAATGTTGACGACAGACGAAAGATGAAAGATCTAGCTACAGTTTATCGGCTCTTTTTGAAACATATCCAAATTGATCTGCATGCACAGTTGATGAACAACCTTGATGAACAACTGTTCGTTGCAAACACACTGAAAGATATTTTGACCAATTTCATTCAGAATGGCCGAAATGAACAAAACTGGTCAAAAAAGTTGGTCAAAAAAATTGTACAATGTGTATGCACCTTAACTCTGCATTGTAATGGACAAGTATTCCCTACTTTTATTGTTGAAGGGCAGAAGGGCATTCTCAACTCATTTCACAAACTTGGCATGTGAGGAAGAATCCATCTTTTTTATGGTAACCCAGTTGAGATTTGTTTAAAACTATTATACTGCAAAGGAAGAAAGTAAAAATGAATCTCACTGAGGCATATATTCTTTATGTCTTGGCAATGCAATCAGCTGCTGCATGTTCCTTATAGAGATTCATGGCGCTTTGGGGAAGAAGGAAGATTTATGAACAGGAACAAACAAGGCTCAATAGCCTTGGGATTAGATCCAACTCGACATAAGCAAACATTAAAAAAGGATGTTGTTTAGACTTTGAGTAGAAAGTTTTTCTCACAGGTGACAGCAGAGCATTTTTCATGTTGGATTACTGTTCTTAGCAATCACAGATCAGTGACCCTGCCTGCCATATATGGCCTGTGGTGGTCCCCTCAGTGAATTAATTCGTTCTGTCATCTGAGTTCATTGCGATGCTTTTATCCTTATTTTGAAAAAATAAGATTTTCAAAATTATTCATGAGACATCTGGCAAAGGCCCCTACACTAGTATGGCTTACTTTACTTTTGCCCAATGTACAAATGTAGTAATCCAGAAAATAAAGACAGTTTGGCTGTAAATATAAAATATATATATATATATATATATATTTTTTAAACACAGAGTACCATAGTCCATTTAGTCACATAATCACCTCCTACATTTAAGCTTTTTTTATACAGTGGGGGAAATGTAATAGGATGAGAGATTCAGAAAGTGAGAGATTTGGTAAGAAATCTCCAGTTTTTTTAAAGCGGCAATCATTTACACTGCAAAACCAGTTTGATTTTGAAGTGTAAATGATTGGCACTTTAAGAAAACTGGAGATTTCTTACCAAATTTCTCACTTTCTGAATCTCTCATCCTATTAAATTTCACCCATAATCTGTGCAGGAGATTTAGAATCCCCTGTTGTACTTGGTTGCCTCCAGTCCATTGAACTAGTTGCTGACAGTAAGCTCAACGCATCATAATTTCAAACATTTTCCATCACTCCAGTGTGTACCCAGCTTTGTAGTACCCCCTACATACTGTAGTTACCCTATTTGTTATCAGAATAATCATACTCTTTTGGAGCTGTTGGTGCTACAAGCTGGTGCTCTTCACAGGAAGGAAAACAGCGCTGTGACTACTGATCTTTAATGATTTGCATTTCAAATTATCTGTAGTTTTCAGATACATAACTGTGATCAAACACCTTTGACATCAGAAGCAAAATAGTCCAAGTATAATAATAAAGGACATTAGGGAAATACTTGCCATATCCAATGTAAATTTGTCTGTTATGCAAATAGAACTTCTACATTCATGGGATACAGTGGCGGATTCAGGGGGGGGGCACCCGGGCACGTGCCCCCCCTGTCATTTATTTTGTAGCTGAGGACCAGGGCTTTCCAACGAGCCCAGCCCCGTGTCTCTAGCCCCCCGGGAACCGGAGATATCGCCTGGCAAACCTGTAACGTTTTTTCCCCATAGGATAATATGGGACCCGTCAATTCCGACCCCCACCCGGTTCCGACGGCTGCCAGTTCCCCCCCTGGCATCACAGAAGCTTGTGGTTGATTTCATTCAATTCCAAATCGCTGGGCCTTCAATATGATACCAGACTGGTCCAAATCGGTCAATCGGTTCCAGAGATATTGTGTGTAAACCGATTTTTTTATTTTTGAAATGTAATTTCATGACTGTTCATGTTCTTTGAGGGCAGATTACTCTCGAAAGAAACGTTCCAGTTTCACTGGACCAATATCATTCAAAGCCCACTCAAAAGTTCTTGTCTCATGTAAATGGGTCAGTTGGCAATGAGCATGTAGAGAAGCAGCACTTATGTAGCATAATTTTTAATAGGCATTATGGTGTTTGGCATAACACATAATGGACATAATGGCATGTAACTTAACGTGTAATGGACATTGTGGTTTAAATGTTTAATGTGAGCCTTTGGTGGACAATGTCCCTGTTTATGAAGTGTATTGTGAATTTTGGCTTAATCTGTGTGGCATTATGTGAATTCTGGCTCAATCCATGTGGCATTATGTGAATTTTGTCTCAATCCGTGTGGCATTATGTGAATTTTGGCTCAATCCATGTGGCATTATGTGAATTTTGGCTCAATCCGTGTGGCATTATGTGAATTTTGGCTCAATCCATGTGGCATTATGTGAATTTTGGCTCAATCCATGTGGCATTATGTGAATTTTGGCTCAATCCGTGTGGCATTATGTGAATTTTGGCTCAATCCATGTGGCATTATGTGAATTTTGGCTCAATCTGTATGGCATTTTATGCATTTGGCTCAATCCGTGTGGCATTATGTGAATTTTGACACAATCCATTTGGCATTATGTGAATTTTGGCTCAATCCATGTGGCATTATGGGAATTTTGCCTCAATCCGTGTGGCATTATGTGAATTTTGGCTCAATCCATGTGGCATTATGGGAATTTTGGCTCAATCCGTGTGGCATTATGTGAATTTTGGCTCAATCTGTGTGGCATTATGTGAATTTTGGCTCAATCCATGTGGCATTATGTGAATTTTGGCTCAATCCATGTGGCATTATGTGAATTTTGGCTCAATCCGTATGGCATTTTATGCATTTGGCTCAATGCGTGTGGCATTATGTGAATTTTGACACAATCCAGTTGGCATTATGTGAATTTTGACACAATCCATTTGGCATTATTTGAATTTTAGCTCAATCCATGTGGCATTATGTCAATTTTGGCTCATTCCATTTGGCATCATGTGTAAGGGGCAAGTATAATGGGATCTAGTATTTTGTTGCATAATGTGTAGAAGTTGTATATGGTGTTGTCACGCCCCCTGTTGAGTGGCCACACACCCTTTTCCGGAGCACGCCTTTGGCGTGCGCACAACTACATCCTTCACTTTTGTCGCCATGGTGGGCCTGCGTACTTTAAATGCCAGGGCCTATTTTTAATTCCATTCCCACCCTCTCCTGCCACTCTCTTAGCATGTACACTGGCACCACTAACACCGCCCCTCCCCCACCCAAACCCTTTTTTATCATGGTGCCCCCCCTGTCATTTTATCCTGGATCCGCCCCTGATGGGATACATGAACAGTTGGAACATACCAATTCTGCTCTTTTGAATTCAGAGCATCATTCCTTTTATCCTAGGGACATCATTTAATATTTCCCCTGTGTGAAATACTGTATCCCTTATTCTTTTGTTTGAAGATGTGAAAGGAGATATCCATAATACATTTTGTCCTAACATATTTTCCTCATCATTTTTTGGATTTCTCAGGATTTTATAAAACCAAGGACCTCATGCACTGGCAGAACTACCATTGGTGCAACAAGTGCATTGCACTGGGCCCCTGAGGACTAAAGGGCCCTGCTGAGTCACATATTGTGAATTTGGGTTGGAGAGGATGAGGGGGGCCCAAATGATATTTTTGCACTTGGATCCACCACTCACATAGGGGGTTATTCAGACCTGACTGCTGGGATACAAATTTGCAGAGCCCTGCGATCAGGTAATGGCCATCAGCAAGAGTGAAATCCTGCCCTGTGCAAGCCTGCAAATTGCTATGCAAGGCTTCCAATTGGCAATTTGCATCAAATCCATACGGAAGAAGCTCACAATCAAATAATTTTTTTCAGTGTGTGCAGTCTGTGCATAGCCCTGGACTTACTTGGCGGTTGCGATAGAAACAGGCAGTTTGAGCGCAGAGCTGAAGTCACATGACTTCCCTTCGAATGTCTGGGCACACCTACGTGGGTGGTAACCTATGTCCGGTTACCACCCACAAATGCTGGCTTCCTGTCAACCAACTCGCGTATGGCCAGCTATAAAAAAAGTAGTAGGAAGTCATTGTAGGAACTACTAGGGCATGGGTGTTCTGATCTGTACGCATGCGCAGTTTATGTTCAATTATGGCACAGCCAGCGAATTCGCAGCTGTGCGATCATGTCTGAATAACCTCCAAAGTCTTCCCTAGCCAATAGTTGGAAGAGCATTAAACAGGCACTAGAGGACAATAACCCACTAGTGCTACTAAAACATACCTAGCTTATGAAGGAGCGTAGACTCACAGAGGGCTATTGGCACAGAAGAACATTCTGGGGTATACTTCTTAAGCCAAAAAATTAAAAATAAATAATTATGGAACTCTGAAATCAAATGTTTTAAGGAGCTATGTTAGTTTCACAGCACTGTTAATATCATTAACGATATCGGCGGTGCCACATATCGTATAATGTGTTTGTTCTATAAGACATCACACATTAAAGTTTTAGGATTGTGTTTTATTAATTGTACAGTACTGTGTATTGAGATTCTATTCTTACTGAAGTACGTAAAGCGAAAACATGTATCTAAAAGAATAACTAAACCCAAATATAAAAACCCCCAGAAGATTATAACTAATAATATATAATATATTATATAATGATGTAAATTTACCTTGTTTATTTCATATGAAGTTAAAAAATATATTTGAAATCTACATGGAATTATAAATAAGGGTTAGTAATATTAATAAAAAATAAAAATACTCTCTAATTACCCATTATCATCTTATAATATGATTAATGTTACAGTAGTTCATGTTCCTGTTATTACTTCCTCAATTTTAAAATAATGAGCTGTAGATACAGTAGTTTTATTGTTTTGTTTATTGCAGCTGACTGAAATGAAGTGCAATGTACTTAGGTTACATATGTCAGGCATCTGCAGAGTGCGCAGCAAAAAAACTGCTACTTACCCATGCAGGTGGCTCTGTCTCTCGCAGCAGGCGGTTCTCAGGTGTCCAATGGGCAGCCAGCATGCGGTATACAACTAGGTGATTAGTTCTCACAGACCCTGCAAAGGCCAAGTCTACAACATCAAACATTCCCTGAGCTGTTCCTCATATATGTTGTATATCTTCTGTCTTGCCCATGTAATGTCTACGTGGGTAAGACAAATAAACAAATTAAAGAGAGTATGGCTCTACATAGGGCAGCCATTAGGGCAGCATTAGTGTCTGTCAGTAGCAAACTAGCTGTGACCAGACATTATGCAGAGGGAAGACATAAGGCCCAATTCAGACCTGTCTGCTGTGCTGCGAATTTGATCAGATGACCGTGCATGCTCACTATATGCTGTGCCCATGCACAAGCCTTCTGTTCAAAGGCTAGCCTTTGCTGGCTGCTCACAGGGTGACTGACACCATGTGGGCATTTTGGAGCTGTAGCCCAGCCTTTTCTAGGAGTGCCCCAGAAAATGCAGGCATTCCCTGGGCCTCCTCCTGCCCATGGCCTTCACAGCACTGAGTCTAGACTTATTCGCCACTCGCAATCGGTGGGAAAATCATTTGATGGCGAGTGATGTTCCCATGTGTGCATGGCTGCGAGCGCATTCGCTGTCATGCACAAAGGCAGGTGGGAGATTGGCGGGAGGAGGGAAGGCAGAAAGAAAAGGAGCCACCACTGCCCACGCCCTTTAGCTGCCCCTGTTGCTGCATTTCCCTGGTGGGCCTTTCATGCATGTCTAAGACTCACCCTCAGATCCATCTTTGTTTCAATACAGTAGATCATTCCCATTCACCAAAGTGTGCAGTGCACAAGTGACAGCATTAAAAACATCATCTTTGTTGATTTCCAACACATCTTAGGATAAAAATGAATGAAGCATTATTCTCAATAGATGAAAAGTGCTGTGATTTTTCTGTTTAAATGTGTGCAGCAACATAAGCATTTATATGAAACTTTATTGGGGACAATATTGCAAGGAGGTAGCTGCGATATCCAGGTTAAACCACATTAAATTTACATATGCTCATATCTGTGCTAAATTACATCAAACCTAATTTTAGTAAACATTTTATGAGGCGTTTCGATTGTGAAGGGCAGGAACGCAATCACTATCAATACATCATGATCACATTTTAATAAAAGACCTTTGTTTTATCCATCTTACCTTAGTTAGATTATAACGGTTGCTGAATACTGAAGAGTGTTGCAGTGCATTGTGGGTTCCCCTGGTAATGTATACACTCTAAGTGGGACCGTGAAATCAAACCTATAAACTGTAAGATTGAAGGAGCTAATGTTCTGTCATCAGGCCGTACATTACGTGGCAGATATGCTTGTTACATACCAATTACATTCAATCTCATTATCTGCCCTTTATAGGCATGAGTGATCGTCTCAAGTATCATTTTCTCATCACCCTCTATCCTTCTGTAGCCCTTACTCATGCAGTATAATTGTCACATTATTGGAGTGTTCATTTTAATCTTTCACTCTACCACTTTCTATTGTTCCCATCAGAGCTCTTCTCTCCTTTTTATGAGTGTTGCACAAAGTGACTGCAGGATCCACTCTCTGTGTTTATACATACTGGGCCTGATTCAGAGTTGAACGTTGTTGTGCAAATTAGCAATCCGTCCAATTATCCAATGACTACACATGTGTGTGGATCTTAATGCGCATGTACGGGCCCAAATAGTGGCCAAAATCATGAGACGATCTAATTGCAATCCCTTCGCAATTTGACTGACAGGAAGCCGGCGTTTGGGGATGGTAAGCGGTCGCTTTCTGCATATGTCAGAAAGAGTGTAGTGGTACCGAGGCATGCAGTGGTACCGAGGAATAACTATGCGAAAAACCTTGCTCAAAATGCTCAATTTTATTGCAATGATTATTATTAATAAATTCGGAGTGTGCATTGTGCACCTGCAACCTTGTCTGTGTATGCAGTACTACTGAAAGGTCTCTGCATGGTCGCACCTCTTATTACTGGTGTGCACCCCAGGATCCCACCCTCTCACTAATTTTCCCCTGCTATTTTCAGCAGCCTCTCTCACTAACCTGTCTTCACTTTTTTCAATATATATTTTTTAACTTTTGTGTTGGGGAGGGGTCACTCAGCTGCTTCGCTTTGGGGTGCCCCACACCCTAGATTTGTACCCACAAAATGTTATGGACTTGTCTGACTAATGAGGTCACCTGGACGCGGTGGGCAAGCCGTTACTTACAGTATGGCCATAACTATGTAAGAACCTCGCTCAAAATGCAAAATTTTATTGCAATGATTATTATTAATAAATTGGGAGTTTGATTTGTGCACCTGCAACCTTGTCTGTGTATGCAGTACTATGCAGTAAACTCTCATTACCGGTGTGCACCCCAGGACCCCACCCCTGTATACCGTAGGCGAATCTAGAATTATGGTAATGAGTGGTCCCACATCCAAATACTTATGCAGGTTGGACCTTTGTGCAACACCTCATGAGAAGGAGGCATGTCATCACAAAAAGGAGTGTGGTGTTACACTTTAGACCACACACCATTACAACCCGGGCAACGCACAGCTCTTTCTGCCCGGCTGTCATTTCTTTAAATTTTATGTGGACGATGGTCTAATGGGTGGTCCGGTGCACCCCCGGACCACCCCTTAGATTCGCCTATGCGGTATACCTAATGCTGCGCACTTACATACACAATAGAAGGCCAGATACCCCATCTGTCTGGTGAATGCACGGTGGACCGACTGAATTAGAATAACCACCCTTGTCTCAGCTGTGTCCTTATCTCTCTCCTGAGCAGAACCCTTTGCTTTTGTATATAATGTTTATTGTCTAGTTGCATGTCTATGATCTGTTTTCTCCGCTGTCTGGCACTGCAGAGCATTAGGGTGTCTTACAAGTCAATAGAAGTAATAATTATAGTTTTATTATGTGGAAACATTAAAAATAATACAAGATCTCAATGAAATATTGTATGTTTACTTCACAGTGATCCTTTTACAAGTTACTGTAACGAGACAGTTCTCCTTGGCTCTAGAGGATGGTATGTGTAATTTGATGAGAAAGTCTCAAGTAATCACTTTTATTATATTTTTGATGGATGTTCCTACTGCTAAACGTTACATAAATAGTCTAAGAGTCTGGGAAAGTACGCTTTCCTCTCAGGAACAACATGATGTCATACGTGCCCTTGCTAAATATTTGTTTTCATCCCACTTATACTGTTGTGATACTCAAAATATTTAAATGGGGCGTTACTGGTCCCTGATACCATGAAAATGACAAACACTGTCTAGAGGTATAGCCAGTGGTGTAGCTACAGTAGGTGCCACAGTGCCCGGATCAAGGGCATGTTTTGCGAACACCCCCCCCCCCTTGTAGTAGGCAGGGCTCTTGCACGGCGAAAAGGGGGCACGGCCTAACATTATACCACACACTGTGATGCCCATTGCATATTTTAGAGAACTTTGTAGTACCCATTACACATAAAGCCACATGCTGTAATGCCAATTACACATAAGGCCACACATGATGCCCATTACATACTATATAGCAAACCGTAATGCCCATTACACATCTGACACATAAGTGCCACTTATCTTCATGCTCAATGCCAAGGGGCTTCATGCTTGTTGCCAAGGGGGACTTAAATTGCTAGTTGCCAAGGGGGACTTAAATTGCTCATTGCCACGGGGGACTTAAATTGCTCGTTGCCAAGGTGGACTTAAATTAATTGCTCGTTTTCAAGGGGGACTTAAATTGCTCATTGCCAAGGGGAATGCAGCCCGCTCCCCCACCCGCCCAGCTGTCCCACTCCCCGCTGTGCCTGGGTGAGCCAAAGCTCAAGTCTCCTGCTGGACCGCTAGCCAATAGGCGCTCGTAGTCCAGCAGCCAATGCTGCTGCTGCTTCTGATTGGCTGCTGAACCGCAAGCACCTATTGGCTAGTGGCCCAGCGGGGGACTCCGTCTACAGCGAGGAAGGGAAAGGGGAGCGGGTGAGCTAGGGAAGCAGGGGAGCCGGTGGCAGAGTTCACGGCTCCTGTGATATTTCGGCACCCGGGGCTCGAGCTCCACCCTAGCTACGCCGCTGGGTACAGCCAGTAAAACCCTGTTACAATAGCAGTTCATCATATTAATGCTATAAGCATTAGGAGCAGTTTAAAAGAAAAAAGCTGGATCGATAATTGTCTACCATTGCTCCAAGGCACATCTAGCAACTGCATATTTAAACGGTCATAAAAAGAATCAACAGGGAATGTATGGCCAAATGTACATCATACAGTATTTATTAAAGCCGCACTGATTTGTTTTTCTTATAAGTAACTATGGGCTAGTGCCTTAATTATGTCAATTTCTAGTAAAAATGTTAACTATTAAAGGCTAGTTATGTATCAGCACAGGCATTCAACTGCTCCTATAATTTATGGTTGAAATGAATGGTGGTTGACAGTATCCTGAAAATAAAAATACAGAGAGCAGAATCCCGATGATCCTGTATAGTATGGTTAGACAATAAGGGAGGGGTTAGGGTTAGGTTGTGGGGTAACAATGTTAGTATTAGGCTGTGGGGGAAGGGGGTTGGTTATGTTAAGGCTTCTGGAGGGACAGTTAGAGTTTGGCTACAGGAGGGGGTAGTTAGGGTTAGATTGCAGGAAGGGATGGTTAGGGTTTGGTTGTGGGAGGGGTGGGCTAGAGTTAGGGGAAGGGTTTAAATAGTAGGATTCATTGGGTTTTCGACTGTCTGGCTACTGATGCCTTCATTCAGACCTTCGGGATACTGAACGTTGGGATTTTGAAGGGGCAATACTTATCTTTGGTAAACGTGCAGGAGACTACCGCGTCCGGTAGTCTCCTGCATCCTGGCCACTTCCTAGTAAAAATCAACATGAAGGGAGTCATGATAAGGCAATTCTTCGGTACTCTTTACGGCGCCCACGATTTTGATCTTAGGCATCGCAAGGTAAAAAAATCGCATGCGATGCGACCAAAAAATCGCATGCGATGCGACCGACGCAATTTTACATAGGGAACAATGTTAAATGGCCCAATTGACCCGATTTTACATAGGGAACAATGTTAAATGGCCCACAGACCCCAAATAGCCACCCTGAAGTGTGAAATGTCCCCCCCAATTGTTAACGCCACCCCACGATCAACGGCAACCCGAAGCGTGGCGAGCCCGCGAGGGGCGGCGGTACGCGTCCTCCGACCTTTTCATACCCCCACTATCCACGTCGGCGTGGAGTTGAGAATAGAAAGTGTGGCGAGCGCAGCGAGCCACCGAGCCCAAAGCGTGGCGAGGCCATTTTTTTGGGGGGGCCATTTCACACTTCAGGGTGGCTATTTGGGGTCTGTGGGCCATTTAACATTGTTCCCTATGTAAAATCGGGTCAATTGGGCCATTTAACATTGTTCCCTATGTAAAATCGCGGTAATCGCGTCGGTCGCATCGCATGAGTTTTTTGGGCCGCATGAGATGCGACCGACGCGATTTACATTTTAACATGCATTTCTATGTAAAATCACGGGCATCGCATCGGTCGCATCGTATGCCATTATAATGGCATGCGATGTACATGCGATGCCAGCGATGGGCGCCGTTCTAGGTAAAGAGTACCAATTCTTCATTATAGCTCCATCCATTCAGCAGAACAGTGGCCTCTCCCTTCTGAAAGAAAAAAATGTTGTCAAGCATGCTGTTAGGTTCCACAATAGAGATGCATCTCAGGATACATTACATACTGAAGCTTAATTAATTATGTGTGACATGGGAAAAGGGTTCATCCCTTATTACAACCTATTTAAGCAACTGAGCTTTCCTGGTACATATGGATGTGTCCTCATATCTCTAGCCTCAATAATATGCAATACAGCATGAGATGCATGAAGTGAGTGAGGAGCCAGCTCCCATGCAGCTCTGCTAACACCAGGGGCTAGATGTAGTAAGCATTGAAAAGTGATAAAATGGGGAGTGATAAACAACCAGCCAATCAGCTCCTACTTCTCATTTTTCAAACACTACCTGTCACATGGCAGTTATGAGCTGATGGCTTATCACTCTCCATTTCATCACTTATCAAACTTAGTACATCTGGCCCCAGGCGTCTTAACTAGGATGCATGAGATCATAAAACAAAGTGCTAGGATGCATGAGAGACACTACTGATTAATTTGATTTATGACACTATATATTGTGTATTACTGATCAGAACAAGCTGCCACTGCTGCATTATAGCACTTGTACAAATTCAGAGATTTAGCCTCCCCTCCCGAGGAAGCGCGAATAATGGCATTTACAGTAATAGGGTGGGGCTTAATGATGGCAAGCTCCACCCCCAGAAAGCAGCAGAGTCATTTAATGTAGGCAAGTATGCTGTAAGGTGAGCTGTACAGTACTCAGTAATGCAGACTACAGTCTCCAGAATATGTTCTTGTTTTGATTTACAATGGATTACTTAGTGTTTGACATTGTGGTTTTACGGATGCTATTAATGGATTAAGTTGTCTAATTACCAGTTAACAATGTGCTATTGTACAGTAGTCTCAAAAGTTATTTTCTGGTTGATAATATTTTTGTTAATAAAACTTCTTATTTTCCATCAATCATGTTTGTTAGTTTATTACTTTAGTAGTAGATGCTCTAGAGACTTTATATAGTTGAGATGGAGATATAAAGGGGTCTTAAGCATGCACTGTTACGAGTCTAGTATGAACATAATCATTTGTGCCAAATAGCTTAAAGATTTATAAATAATCTACTATTGCTGTACTTGTAGAGATACAGCAAGTCTCCATAGACGTTTGCTGCTGCAGTTTTTGTTCAGCGGGATAGTACACAGGAGAGCTGTGCAGGGAAATAAATGTTTTTCATGAACAAATCATAATACATATATATTAGTGTTGGTAAACTCCTGACAATATTACATAGACATTTGAAAACATTATTAAAACCAGCTTGCATCCACTATGCTGAATACTGATACATTTGATGGTAATAAGTGGTTGCTGATTCATCACAAGGACCTTGTATTAAGGAAGTCTGGGCATGAATCAAGTCCCGAAACATTAGTAGCCAGTGGTAACTCCAGGGTTGGGGCTTCTGCATAGACCAAAATTCAAATAGGGGAGCACAGTGTCGGACTGGGAGGGTAAGGGCCCACCGGGGGGGGTGTCCGACGCATGATGTCATAATGCGGGGGCTGGTCGATACGTGTTATGATGTGTTATGATGAACTGTGCTGCAGCCCCACTCTGAAGCCTCCCCTGCTAACAGCCCATGCAGCTCAGAATCCATGAACAGCATTGTGTGACAGCACGCAGCACATTTTATTAGGGGGTGCACCGTCAAAGGGGTGTGCCTAGCACCGCCTAATGGGCATGTCTAACACCGCCCATTGGGTGTGTCTAACCACCAATCAAGTGTGTATACCATCATCTATTGGCACTTGCTACAATATGAAACATCATAGTCTCCTGCCTATTTCTGTTTTAAATTTCTAATTACTTAGTGTAACAGTACATGCAATAAAGTCACAAACATATATGGATGACGCAGGTATGTAGTGATATGACAATGGTCTAGTACAATTAACGGTACTTGTGTACTAGCACGGCGCCCAAGATATTTGGTTGCACTACATATAATCGCATCGCATGCCATACACCTGATGCACTGCGATGCGATTTAAAATTGTATAAGCCCCCTATGCGATGTTTAGTTGTATAAGCACCCTAATGGGGGCTTACAATGTTAAATGCACCCCCACGCCATATAGTGTGGCGAGTGTAGCGAGCCACCGAGCCCGAAGCATGGCGAGCGCATGCGTATTACTTTACATGTATTCCACGTCCCCTCGCGGGACGTGCTGCGCTCGCCACGCTTCAGGCTCGGTGGCTCGCTGCGCTCACCACACTATATACAATCAACACGCCAAAGTGGTTAGTGGGGGTATGAAAAGGTTGTACGACGCGTACCACCGCCCCTCGCGGGCTCGCCACGATTCGGGTTCACGTTCATAGTGGGGGTGGCGTGGGGTGCATTTAACATTGTAAGCCCCCATTAGGGAGCTTATACAATTTTAAATTGCATACCATTGTATATGCAATACAATGCCATACAATGCCACACAATTCGACATCGGCTTCCATCGCATCGCATACCATCGCATGCCTTATGGTCTGCGATGCGATGGGCGCTGTGCTAGTACACAAGTACCCAATTAACAATGCAAAACACAAATAATGGATTGAAGTGTGCTTCTTTTAATTGAATACAGTTCTAAAAAGCAAAAGTCTTTGGTAAAAGGTATTGCTAGCGGCAGGGAGGTGCACCCCAGGCCGGTGCACCCCTAAAACTCAATGTGCACATGCCTATGCCCATGTATATTTTTGGATTGTGGGGGAACCTGAGGACACAGAGGAAACCCATACATATACAAATTTCACACAGTTGGGGCCATGGTGGGAATCAAACCCATAACCTCAGTGTGAAGCTGTAATGCTAACCATTACATCATCGATACTGCCCATTATTGTCAGTCTGCTGCTTTTCGGGGATGCAGCTCACTGTGTCCTAGATCAGGGGTTCCCAACCGGTGGTATGCGTACCCCTGGGGGTACACGGCGGCCCTCTTGGGGGTACGCTGGATCTTATCCTGTAATGGCGGCAGAATGCTACCCGCAATTTCCGAGGCGGCCCATCCTGTAATGGCTGCAGAAGTCAGATGGGTTGCCGAGGAGACAGAGATGCAACCGGGTTGCCGGGGAGACTCTGCCTCCATCTCCAGCATCAGGGCAACTCGTAGGAGGCTCCTCGGCCTCCTCCTCCGCAGGATCTGGCCCACAAACTTTGCCAGTGAAGTGGGCGGCTGCAGCGAGAATCAAGAAAGGGATCAAGGAAGCCTACAAGCCCAGGTTACTACTACATATATTTTTAAAAAAGTGTGTGTGTGTATACACACACACACACACACACACACAGGTGCATGGGGGAAAGGCACTCTCCTTACTAATTACAGTGGGGTGGCCGGTCTGTACATAAATATATTTCCTCATCAAATGTGGGCAATCCAAAGATCTTCCACTCTGAATCAGGGACCAGCACTCCCTGAGAGTGAAACCACAGGACCCGTTCAGTCCACTCACCAACAGAGTAGTATACAAATCTCACCCCATGGCATTGGTGCCCTCTCATCTGTAAGGGAACATACAGCCATACCTCACTGGGTTGCCCGAAGCCATCAGAACTCAGAAGCTAAGCAGTGACGGGCCGGGTCAGTACCTGTATGAGAGACTGATAGGGAATACCGGGAGCTGTGAACAACTAGGATAGCAGAACCACCTCTATCCGGCGGGTTATGCGCTATTTTTCAAACTGCTTCACCACTGGTCTGGCATGACCATTCTGGGAGTCTGTGTGTTTTACCACATATGTATGTAAAGACCATTAGAGCACAATTATTTAATTGGGGATAAAGGGGATGTGTGTTACCTAACCTGATTTTCTCCCAGAATTGAGCCTATACCTTGAATATGTAAAGATTGTATTATAAATATTTTATATACTACATTTGCAGTATTCAATGCTCCGGCGAGCACGGCACAGCGTTCTCCATTTTTCAACCGCTGTGCATTCTCCATTTTTTCTACACCTCGCCATGCCTCATGCTTACCCTATTCAACTTGCCAGCTGCTCGCTGTTTCTGATGGCGAGCATTGACCAATGCGCTGTACAAGGAGTTAATGGCTCCATTTGTAGGCAGTGTTCAAATATTACAGAGATATGCCGAAAAACGCAAATTATGCTAAAAAAAAAAACGATTCCAAAGCAGCTAAATCTTTGTGAAAAGCAGTGTTTCTCAAAGCGAACAAGTGAGGTAAAATATATTAATGTGCCGCTTCTAAAGAAAAAAAATTATATAGATCCTCAAATAATAAAAAAAATAGACTTGCAGACACCAAAAAGAAAAGAAAATAATTGTAAAAAAAATTTTTGGGCTCACAAGCCAAAAAAACAGTGAGAAGAAAACAACAGCGATGACCAAGCGGCGAACAGGGCAAAGCTCTCTGTTTTTTGGGGGGTGAACCAGGACCGTTGAATAGGGTGAGGAACATTTTTGGAAAGAGGACTGGCCATCTCACCCAAAAAAGTCAACCTCGCCGAAAAAAAAGCGAAATGGGAGCATTGACTACACCTTCATATCTTGGACAAGATCAGAGAGTCAGTGCAATAAACATTTGCTTATGGGACCAACTGTTAGCCAATAATTGGCTTAATTGTTCTGATAGCCCACACAGATGTATGTCTTATTATGTTGTATTCGTAAATCACACGGGTACATATTTTAGTTTTACTATTAAAATTTAATTCTTAACCTTTATATATATTTTTTTCTATAATTTACAAAGTGTGCCCCAAAAACCTTACTGGTTCCCTTCTAGTCACTCCTTGACCATCAGGTTTGTGTACTACTCTATATCAGGCCCACTGCTAATAGGAACACTACATAACTGTGATGCAGGGTAGTATTTGGATAATGATAGCTAAGATTATTTTAGGGTTTAATTGTAGTTTAAGAAGGGAGGACTGATGTATGGAATCAGTAGTTATTGAGAGGAATTAGATGGCAAAATAAAAACTAAAATAACTAAATAAATAACAGTATTTTGACACATATCTTGAAAATAGAAACACACTGAGCAAGATGTACTAAGCTTTGAAAAGTGATACATTGGAGAGTGATAAACCACCAGACAATCAGTTCCTAACTGCCAAGTCACAGGCTTTGCTTGAAATATCACTCCATTTTATCACTTTTCAAAATGTAGTACATCTTGCCCAGTGTGTTTCTATTTTCAAGATACTGTATGTATCAATATACTGTGTGCATGAGTTATAATGATCCCTAGTACTGTGATAACACACAAATACATATGGCAGATTATGGCTCTTTTCTGATATTATTTTCCATGTGTGGAAATGATCTAATACACTAAGGCAAAGTTGCTGGTCTTGCTGCAGTAATGCTAAGTTATAGGAGCCCTTAGTTTTCCACAATGTTATGTCAGCAGGGCTCACCTTATTGGATCTGCTTGTAGCATATGTAGAAAATGAAGACCCGTGTAACATATCCAATGTCACAAAGCCCTGCTTGCATGAGGGAATCTGCTGTCATAATGTTCTGCTCAGTCTGTTCAAGTCACCACAACCTAGCATTGTCTGATGTCAAAATAAGTCACAGACACTGTATAGTAGTATATTGCTGATCTGTGGCTTTTTAATCTGTATCCAGTATGAATTTAGTTTGATACTTGACTTTTCTTCCTGAAGTATCACATATGGGTGTATTCAATGCAGCCGCGAGGGGGGTTTGTTTTCGTCGAGGAAAAGCCATCCTTGCCGTCCAACCCCCCTTGCCGTATTCAATGCTTGGGAGAAACCCTCGCCATTAGAGGAGGGCAAGGATCCCCTTTAACAGAGAGATTCACTGCAAATGTAGCGAGTCCGCTGCATTTTGTGGCGAATTTTGTGGCGAGTTTCGCTGAAAAGAACCAGCAAGGTGTAATCTGCGAGTGAAGGGGAGAGAGTAGAATACTGTGATCGCTGTAAAGCTTTGCCATCAGGGGCTTGCCGACGGCATTGAATACAACCCACAGCTGTAGCATCTCTTAATGCCACCATTCATGCATAAAAACCCCTTTTCTCTGTAATCCCACTTAATGTCTTTAGTTTATGAATGTTTAATATATAATTTTTCCCTGCAATTTGTATTAAATATTGTTACTGTAAAGGATCTTCTTATTTTTTTTTTCCTGAAATTGTTCATTCAGTCTCAATAGCTGTTTCATTTCTAGATTCTTTAAAATCAAATCAATAATTGGATATGAAAGACTGTTATGATGAATCTAGACTATGACTATTGAAGCTAGTCCTTCACCAATTATAAAGACTCAGTTCAGTAGCTTGTTTCCCACATAGATAGTAATTAATATTGTAAAGACAGGTATGTTTATAGGGTGAGGTCAAAACATCAAAACATATTACAAAAAAGGTGCCCATACACTTGTCTGATTTGAGAAATTGGCCCCAATCGGATGTGTTTGACATCCCCTCCGACCTGGGTTCTTGCAAATGGGGCGTGGCATTACACATTATACAACACCGTAATGCCCATTGCACATTTTAGCGAACTTCGTAATACCCATTACACATAAAGCCACATGCCGTACTACCAATTACACATAAGGCCACACATGATGCCCATTACATACTATATAACACAGTAATGCCCATTACATACTATATAACACCGTAATGCCCATTACATACTATATAACAAACCATAATGCCCATTACATACTATATAACAAACCGTAATGCCCATTACATACTATATAACAAACCGTAATGCCCATTACACATTGTGCCACACATCATGATGCCCATTACATACTATATAACACCGTAATGCCCATTACATATTTGACACATAAGTGCCACTTACCTACATGCTCATTGCTAGGGGCTTCATGCTCGATGCCAGGGGCTTCATGCTCGATGCCAAGGGGTTTCATGCTCGTTGCCAAGGGGGACTGGAATTGCTCGTTGCCAACGGGAGGGTGAAATCCTGCTGCAGCCCGCTCCAACAGTAGGGCAGTGAGAGGTCTGTCCACTGATATTTTCAGGTGTACCGCTGGCCCACGAGCCAATAGGAGATTGCAGTCCAGCAGCCACCAATGGTTGGCTGCAGGACCACAAGCGCCTATTGATATGGTGTCCATGTTGACTGTGTCGACATTCGGGACAAAAAAACATTCATGTCAACCTTTTGACTGTCGACCTTGGCCATGTTGACCTAATGCCTGTGTTGACCTAATGACTCTGTCGACCTAACCCAATGTTGACCTTCTGAGTTGTCGAACTAAGCCCATGTCTACCTTCAGTGTTTGACCCAATGCATGTCGACCTTAGTTGTGTATGATCCATACCCATGACAGCATATAATGCAGAAAATATCAGAGTAGGTGCCATACAATAGTCATTGCCTTTTAGAATGTAAGCTCTCGCGAGCAGGAGCCTCTCTCCCCATGTGCTTATTTCTGTCTTATCCTCACTTGTTACAGCCTCAGAGTTCAGGAATCAGACGGGAAGGCCGCCATGCAGGTTCTCCCAAGGCTGTGAGTGGGGAAGGCCATGACAGAATACTACATACTGTATGTACCATTTTCATTCCTATTAAGCAGAAGTTGGATATACTGTGAGTGCACATACTGTACATATCAAATGATTTATAATATCTTTGGATATTAAAATTATTGGTTCTCCAATGTAAGCATAATTTAGTAATGGTAGAACAATTTATAAAATGAACTTCATTTTAGGTGGGTATTCCTTTATACATTGTCTACTTTTGTGTGTGCAGGGGCTCTCAGAGGGCGAAGGTGGGTACAAATTCCATGGGTGCACACTTGCATAAGGGCTCATGCCTGCCAACTCTGTGGCAGTGAGCAACCTCTCTTTCGGTGGCTCAGTATCAATGCAGGAGGCCTGAAGTCTCTGGAATGCTATTGTCATGGCCACCTTTGTACTGGGGCCCAGATTTATCATAGCGCTCATGTTTGGGGACAGCTATATGTTAGAGTTTCAGTCTTCTGGAACTTCCTGCCATGTTTTAATGAAGCTGTTGTTCTCATGCAAGTTGAAGGTTAAGTATTAATTTACATGTAGCTCTGAGATCTTACAAATCTGGGAACAGAAGGACTTATTTGTGCTGCTAGTTATAAAAAAAGAAGTTTGAGGTCACAAAGGTCTGGTAAGTAATGAAAGGCCAAGCAGCGACCTTGGCCTATTTTTGTTTTTGCCAGGCGCAATTCAATCGCCTGCTGATCTGCGAAAAGGGTGTGTGTCCGTGTTAACGGCCGTGCATTGTCGATAGCGACAATTCACGGCCAAAATCGACAAAACGGGGCCGACTGCTTTTAAGTCGGGCCCGATCTGTCGTTCTGCGTATTCAATGCTGTCAGGAAAGACAGCATTGAATAGGCAGAACGACAGATCGGGCCCGACTTAAAAGCAGTTGGCCCCGTTTTGTCGATTTGACTCGCACGGCTTATGCTAATTAGGCGCGACCTCATTTTTATACGAGAATAGACGCTGTGCGCATGCGCATAGCGTCTATTCTACTAGATTGGGGGGTCTCCCAACTGCCACCCCCCGCAGTGGGACAATGCCTGCCGCGGGTGGGACAGCGGGGCAGGACCCAAAAATCGGGACTGTCCTGCTGTAATCGTGACTGTTGGGAGGTATGGGAAAACTATCACAACACACTGTCATACTCTTCTCAGTCATATTCACCAGGCCAAACTAAGAAAGGAACACAATCTTGGTATATTATCATTTTTCAACTCTTATTTATTTATATATTATTTGCAAAATATTTGTAACCAAATTTTAGGAAATTCTAAAAATAATCTGCTCAAGTTACTATGGGTGTGATGTATCAATTATAACATGCAAATTGTGATGCATCTCGGACTTTCTTCATTTGCATAGCGACATCTGTTATCACCATACTTGCCTACCTTTGAAAACTAGTTTCGGGAAGATTATAGTTGGTAGTAGAATTTTGCACAGTGCCCCATTGAGGGGGGGGGGGGGGGGGTGTGACATGCTCCACCCAGGGGGTGTATCTAATTCCATATATGGAGAGATTGTGAAAAGAGATTATAAACTTGGCACCTAGAAGTGTGGGTGTGTACTGCTACATCTGAGAGGAATCTTTTAAAATGACTTATATCCAAATGTAGGTGAGCCCCAAAGCAGTTAGTAAGAGCTATTATCAGGGCGGGCGCCACCACTAGGCAGCTCTAGGCATTTGCCTAGGGCGCCGGCACCTGGAGGGCGGCAGTTCGCCCCTCACCCCCAGCACTGTGGTACCTGTGTAAAAAAAACTTCCGTCCCCGGCGTCCCTGCTGAGTGCTGGTGCGTGCAGGGGTGTCCGTGCCGCCGGGGGAGCCTGCGGCGCTGTTATTGTGTATAAGCTTGTCGCGCCCGGCGGGGTCCCTACAGTGAATAGAAAATAACTAGCGCTATGCGCGCTGCGTTATTTTCTATTCACTGTAGGGACCCGGCAGGGCGCGACAAGCTTATACACAATAACAGCGCCGCAGGCTCCCCCGGCGGCACGGACACCCCTGCACGCACCAGCACTCAGCAGGGACGCCGGGGACGGAAGTTTTTTTTACACAGGTACCAACCTTCCCCCCCCCGGCACCGGGGCCCCCCCACCCCGACTCGCCTGGGGCGCTCCGGTGCCTTGCACCGGCCCTGGCTATTATACTTGGTAATGTGCTGGGATATGGTGCTGATGATTCAATGTAAATGTATCTGTCTCTCATTCCTTTTGTCCCCAAAAAATGGAACAGTGTAATGCAGGCTAGGTGAAATGAGGGAGATTGCAAGACTAATGAGGGAGAGAGGGAGATTGCTGCTATTTCAGGGAGTCTCCTGCGGAATGCAGGAGGGTAGACAACTATGGTTATCACCAGTATGCAGGTACACTTACCTACTAAGCAGCTCTTCCAATGAGAAGAGAGGACGTCTAAGTTTTTGACACTGCAGTCTTCTAGCACATGCAGGGTCCTGAGTCTACCCATACCCAATCAGTAGCCTGAGGAGTGGATCCTTCATAGGCTTGTAGAAACAATGCCATCTATAGACAGCATTGCCTATTGTGCAAAAGCTCCAGAAAGTGTTGCTCTCCAGAGCTTAATGCGTACAAGAACATTACAGCCTCATAGAATTCTATGGAGACTGCTATAGTGCAAGTGCACAGAGGATTTCTCTGATATGCGCTATGGAATACGTTCATTCAGCCGGGCAGTGTGCAGCATTAACCCCTTCAGTGGTGGCGTTATTTGGGGGGAGCGCTCCCCACTGGGCGAGTTTTTTATGGGGAGTGCTCCCTTTAAAAAAAAACCACCACTACCTCCCTAGGTCCGGGCAGCACCACTGCACTGTCAATCAGCGGCTGCCCGGACCTGCGCCCCCCCGTGCCACGTCCCTGTCCCCGGCAGCCGGCTTGTCATAAGCCGGCGCCGGGGACTTCAATAAGAAACCCAGAGGGGAGGGAGGAGGAGGAGGGAGGAGGAGGGAGGAGGCGGCGCCGCAAAGCTGCCTGAGATCAGTGAGTGAACTCCGCAGCGCTGCCCGGCTCCAAACAGTGGCAATACCGAGAATTTTCCGGGCTTGTCAGACTGGGCACTGAGGCACAGCCCGGAAAATTCTCAGGATTGCCACTGAAGGGGTTAATAGGCTCACAAGGCAGCAAACGACCGCTGCTTAGCAAGCCAACCTGAATTACGCCCTATGTACTAATGACCCCATGGCTATTTCTCTATTACTAACCATAAAATGTGTTAACTGCAAGGTGATGGCTTGTTGTCTTATTAAACTATACTGTGGAAATGTGGAAGACCATAGAAAAGATTATTACAGGACTTCTAGTTAATATTTATTACCATTGACCTATTTTGTCAGGAGCATAACTTCTGTGCATATTGTACAAGAGACCTGTCCAATACCTCACATTATTTAGCATAATTGAATTTCATACCTTTGCCCTACACAACCCTGAAATACAACATTAATTCTCTTTAACAGTTTCAGAGGCCGCGTGAAAAATGTAGGTACAGCAAGAATGCAAGAACCCGTGTCGGGAGCAGCTGTCATCCAGATTAGAATTGATTTTAGCTCTCTAAATATCAAGATTAAGATTCTAAAATTCATTGTGAGTAGTTCATTTTTAATGAGGAAGCATTTCCATATTCTGGAACCATGCACTCTGAATCTGAGTACCTGAATCCTATTATTATTGTATTATTACATAATACAGAATATGAAAATAGGAAGAACTTTCTAAAATGTTGAAGGGAAAACGGAAGAATTAATAATCTGTGTGAAAGTAGCTGCCTAAAGCGACGTGTGATGCTGATCAGGGGCGTAGGGAGGGCGGAGCCGGTGGAGAACGAGCTCCAGGGGCGAGACTTCAAAGGCCCCCTCCTGCCCGCTCCCTACTCTGCCCGGCTTCGCTCAGCTCCCCTGTCCGCCGCTATTAAGTCTGCCGCTGGACCGTTAGCCAATAGGCGCTTGTGGTCCAGCAGGCAATCAGAAGCAGCATTGATGGCTACTGGACCACAAGCACCTATTGGCTAGCAGTCTAGTGGAAGACTTAAGTGAATATAGCTCCAGACAGAGGTAGCTCAGCCGGGCAGAGCAGGGAGCGGGTGGGGAGGGAGGGAGCGAGCAAGCAAGCAGGTGGTAGAGGAGGGGGTCCCCCTTGGCAACAAACAATATTAGTCACCCTTGGCAATGAGCAATATTAGCCACTCTTGGGAATGAGCAATATTAGTCCCCCTTGGCAATGAGCAATAGTAGTCCCCGGTGGCAACAAGCAATATTAGTCCCCCTTGGCGATGAGCAATTTCAGTTCCCCTTGGCAATGAGCAATTTCAGTCCACCTTGGCAACAAACAATTTTAGTCCCCCCTTGGCAATGAGAAATTTTAGCCCCCCCTTGGCAATGAGCAATTTCAGTCTCCCTTGGCAATGAGCAATTTCAGTCCCCCTTGGCATAGTGCATAAAGCCCCTTGGCATCTAGCATGAAGCCCCTGGAATCGAGCATGAAGTTTCTAGCAATGAGCATGTAGGTAAGTGGCACTTATGTGTCAGATGTGTAATGTGCATTACGGTTTGTTATATAGTATGTATTTGGCATTACAGAATGTGGCATTATGTGTAATGGGTATTACAAAGTTCACTAAAATGTACAATGGGCATCACAGTGTGTGGTATAATGGTAGGCCGCGCCCCCCTTTTGCCGTGCAAAATGGGGGGGCAAACATGCCCTTGCTCCGGGTACCGTGGCACCTAGCTACACCACTGATGCTGATGCGGGTACAGGGTACTGTAACACAACACATCACACTGAAGAATTACAGTAAAATATCCTGGATTTTATTTTAATTAGAAACAGTTGTAAAAGTTAATTGAAACATTGAATGTATTCACTGTTCAAGGAGGACAGGTTTATTGTAGCCTGGCTGTATTCCTGAACAGTTTATGACACACTGTTTTGCAGAAACAATTTTTAATATGTTCCGTACAAAGAATTGCAGGACGGGAGTTCTCAGCTAGACATAAAGGGGGAAATTTACTAACAAAAATTAGTGAAAAAAAATCGTATACGTATTTTTGGCATTTACTATGCCAAAAATACGAATTTTCTTATTCATATTGATGGGACATTCATATTTGTATTTATAAATACGAATGAATACACCATCGATAGAATACGCCAGGAATCACCATTCAAAAGAATGGTGGTTCCTGATTTACTAAGCGGCCTTATTTGATAATACGGACGCTAATTAGTGTAAAACTGCCACGAATATACGGCAGGAAAATACACTTTATTTTCCTGTCGTATTTGGCAGAAGCCTGCACGGATCTGACTGATCCGTGCAGACTTCTGCCAAATACTTCTGCGTAGGCTCCAGGGCCGGGGCTGGTTCCCAAAATACGGGGGACAAAATGACTAGGGGTCCCCTGTATTTTAAGAACCAGCCCCAGGCCAAACAAGCCAGCAGGGTAATGTCACAGCCAGGGGACACTTATTAGATAAGGTCCCGCGGCCAAAACATTCACCCTACTGACCAGTCAGCCTGGCCAGGGGCCCTGGGGGAGTGGGGACCCCCCCAATAAAGGGGTCCCCCCCTCCAGGACTTACTTGACCAGGCCGAAGCCTGGTGCTGTCCCCGGTGGCCCTGGAGCGGTGGCCACCGGGCTGATTTCAGTGTAAAAAAATAAGGTACTTGTTTCCTAGCACGGCCACAACGATTTAGATCGTTGTGGTCGTAAGATAAAAAATCGGATCGATCGCATCGCATGCGATTTGGTCGCATACGATGCGACCGATCCGACCGACCGATTTTTCACCCGATTTTTTTTTTTTTTTCACCAGATTATTTTTAATTGCCCCCCCAAATGTTACTAAGTGGGCTAGACCCCACGATAGACGTCAACCCGAAGCGTGGCGAGCGCAGCGAGCCCGCGAGGGGCGGCGGTGCGCGTCCTCCGACCTTTTCATTCCCCTACTATCCACTAGGGCGTGGAGTGAGAATAGAATAGTGTGGCGAGCGCAGCGAGCCACCGAGCCCGAAGCGTGGCGAGCGCAGCGAGCCCCGCGAGGGGACGCGTATAACTTCACCGGTATACGCGTCCCCTCGCGGGGCTCGCTGCGCTCGCCACGCTTCGGGCTCGGTGGCTCGCTGCGCTCGCCACACTATTCTATTCTCACTCCACGCCCTAGTGGATAGTAGGGGAATGAAAAGGTCGTAGGACGCGCACCGCCGCCCCTCGCGGGCTCGCTGCGCTCGCCACGCTTCGGGTTGACGTCTATCGTGGGGTCATGGCGGGCACATAAAAAATGTGAAATGGGTCATATTGGCCCATTTCACCTTTTTTATCATTTTTCCCTATGTGAGATGGACTTAATCAAGTCCATCTCATCTTGTGCCATTATAATGGCACAAGACCGACAAGATCCTCCCGATTTCAATGTTAAAAGATTTTTTAACATTGAAGTCTATGGAAAAATCGGGTCAATCGGTCGGTCGCATCGCGGCCGATTTTAATTGGTCGCGACCGACCGATTGACCCGATTTCTGTCAATCAAAGTCAAAAAAGTGTAAAAAATCGGCCACATCGTGAGGATCGTGTCCCTTAATTAAGAGCCACGATCACTCACGATTGTGGCCGTTCTAGGAAACAAGTACCAAAAATAGAATAAAAACTATTGTTTTTAACTGTGGAACTATGAGTCCCAGCAAGCCTCCCCCGCAAGCTGGGACTTGGAGAACCACAAGTCCCAGCCTGCGGGGCATTAAAGGGCCTGCTGGCACTTGTAGTTCCACAGTAAAAAAAATAGTTAAATAAACACACTGACAACAAAGAAAAATAAAACTTTAATACATACATTACACACACATACTGATCTTGAGCCCATAGGTAGGTCCCGGGGTCCGGGGCTCCAGGGCTGCTGAGTCTGGGGTACGGGGCTCCAGGGCTTCAGAGTCCGGGGCTCCAGGGCTTCAGAGTCCGAGGCTCCAGGACTTCAGGATCCGATGAAATCCATAGGGGGAACCTGTGGAAGGAAATCCTACTCACCAGGTCCTGTGGAGAAGATCCCGTCATCTTCTCTGTCTCCGCCGTAGTCCACTGCATCAGCCGCCGGTACCCTGCTCACAGACTGAGAGGCGCAGAGATCTTTCATCTTCCGCGCCTCTCCTCTGAATGATTCTATTGGCCGCCTAGCGGCCAATCAGGAGCCGAGAAAGTCGCCTCCGTTCAGTACTAGAACAAGGGGGTAGCGCCAAGTATGGAAAAGCATCCCTATAGAATGCCACTCTAAGCTTGCTCTTATACAAATGTCTTTCTTACATGTGCACAGCAGGGTTTTTTAAAAGAATACGTGTTTTATTACTAGCACTATATCAGCTTCCAGCCGTCTTCTGAGGCTGCAGAGAATGTGTCAGTAGCCTGTCACAAAATGCGATCACCGGAGGAGGGATAGTTTGCCACTGTTAAGAACAGTTTTTTATGTCTGATAATAACTGCACAATTTGCACATGTTAAAATCTTATTCCACTTTTTTGCCAAACAGCATAGTCTTATTGTTGGGACGACCAGTCTTCCTTGAGGGCACCTGGGCAAGTTAGCCCAAGGGGTTTCCAGAGTGCCGGAGCACAGAGAGCGTATATATATATATATATATATATATATATATATATATATATATATATATATATATATATATATATATATATAACAACAGGCATGTAGATGGCACTCTCAAGATTGTACAAATTCTGCGCGGCGGCAGCAAGGATGAAATAAATGAATCAACACAGGCTTGTGTGTCAACGTTTCGGGCAAAGCCCTTTATCAAGACATATATATATATATCATGTCGACCAGACAGAAGGAAGAAGAGCGGCACTCACGGGTTTGAAGAAAAGATCATTTTATGCAGATAATAAAGATGCAAATTACAGCAGTGTCATATCGACGTTTCAAGGCAAATCATGCCTTTTCATCAGGATGGACCCTTGGGGTGGCTGGTGCTGGTGTGGGGGAAACAAGAAGCACCAGCACCAGCCACCCCAAGTGTCCATCCTGATGAAAAGGCATGATTTGCCTTGAAACGTCGATATGACACTGCTCTAATTTGCACCTTTATTATCTGCATAAAATTATCTTTTCTTCAAACCCGTGAGTGCCGCTCTTCTTCCTTCTGTCTGGTCGACATGACAGAGGATATTGGACATTTACAAATACATCAGTGAAGGCACCGCGCTCTGTTAACCTTCTCGTCCGGAGTGCCGAGTGACCAGAAAACATATATATATATTTATGAGGAGCATTTTAGTATTAATATTCTCTCCCAAAAATGAATGTATTTATTCATTTTATTGTTATCATTTATTATTGTGAGTTATAGTTCATTTCTGCATTGGCTACAGCACACTGCTGTTATCCCTTTGCTCAGCTCTGTCACAGTAGGATGCTGTTACTGATGCTCTGAGTAGCTTATCATTACATCCCCCTTCTCTGTTTGACGTCTTCCTGCAGATTCATCTTCTCTACAGTAAACCAGTGCTTACATTGTAGCTACTGAACAACATACTAAGATTAATTCATAAGAAGATTAGGAGGTATACAGTATGTGCACACATTGGCCACTTATTCATAGGCTTCTTAAATGAACCATACACATACCTCCCAACATTGGCCAGACGTGAAGAGGGACACCTCAAATTTTTGGGGGGAGTGACCTATTCCCGTGAGGCCACACCCCATCTATGCAGCTCTGGGGGCATGGCTAGTGGCTCTCTGAGCTGCTGGCTATGTCCCCAGCCCCTCAGGCTGCAGAATAGATTCTGTGCGCATGCACACAGCGTTTATTCACTGGTGACTCCCAATTGCCCCCCACCGCGGGACACTGCTGGGCGGGATGCGGGAACTCGCCAAAAAAGGTGATCTAGCAAAAAACGTATGCGTTATGGGTTAGATCACATTTTGCATGCAATGTACGTGCGATGTGATCCGATAGCAGTACAAAAAGAATGTGCGGCACATACTTTCTGTACTGTGCGATGTAATGCCCACGGGAGCGCGCATCGCATCAGGGGCCTTAACAACTGAACAATGGCGCTGGTGGGGGGTAATTTTTACCCAGGCCTGGGTCCGTTGAAGGGGCCTGATTCATGCTCCCTCCTCCTCGTTGCAGATAGAGAGATAGAATGAGCTGCCGCTGCAACAGTCCCTCTCTCGAGCACATGCTGCACAGTGCTATGTACAGAGAGAAGGAGAAAGGCAGCTGGCCACGCCTCTTCCTGTTGGCCACACGCCCACTCATTGACCATGACCCTTTATTTTACCTGGGCCCAGCAAAACTGCACCCTTGCAGCTGAATACAGAACTTTCTGTTTCTAACAGTGCAAAAGTGAACAGCAAAAAAAGGGGAATATAGATAAACTATATCAATAAGGCGCTTGGTATGGGTGTGCTTGACTAGAAGCAGCAATCCAGAAAAAGGGTGAGTCACCCCCAATACAATATACACAGGGAAAGAGAACGGTTGGATGCGCTAGTATACAATTATAATATCATAAATTATGTAAAAGAAAAAGAAAACCTGGTCAGGTATGAAAAAGGGGAATAAGCAATTTTAATTTATGCAAAACAATAAACAATTGGTAAAATACAAGATTATTTAAAAGACAATATGGACATGAGGTCAATAGTCACCCATTATGTTGTTAGAGTGGTGTGCCAGTCCTTGAAAGGAACCCCGTGGGTTTTGTTGTGGGAGTCCAAGGAACGCAAAATGATTTGTAATCCAATTAGTTGGTTTTTGAGGAAGAGTGGGAATATTCTGGTGTTTCCACAGAGAATTGCCGGGCCTTTAGGAGGTGGCTTGCCTCCAGAGTAATCTGTATGCCACGGATGGTGGTAGTTAAACCAGTCCACTTGTTCTCCCAGTACAGCTCGTTATAAAACACTTTGGATTGAATTCCTTGGATATATCAAGTGCAAAGTTGGAATAGCGCTGGCAAGGGTTTCGCTGGCAAGGGTTCAAATTACCTTAAGTCCTTTTAAGAATAAACACCTAAAGGCCCGGCAATTTTCTGTGGAAACACCAGAATATTCCCACTCTTCCTCAAAAACCAACTAATTGGATTACAAATCATTTTGCGTTCCTTGGACTCCCACAACAAAACCCACCGGGGTTCCTTTCAAGGACTGGCACACCACTCTAACAACATAATGGGTGACTATTGACCTCATGTCCATATTGTCTTTTAAATAATCTTGTATTTTACCAATTGTTTATTGTTTTGCATAAATTAAAATTGCTTATTCCCCTTTTTTATACCTGACCAGGTTTTCTTTTTCTTTTACATAATTTATGATATTATAATTGTATACTAGCGCATCCAACCGTTCTCTTTCCCTGTGCAAAAGTGAACAGCCCCTTTAAAACAAGTCTAAATGAATGCATTCAGAATAATGGTAGGGAAAGCAAAATATTTTTATGATGGAAACTTATTTTGGATTTTTTTTCTTTAGTTACAGTCTTATAAGAGCCACATTTCTATTCATAGCTGTTTTTGCTTCTCCTTCATCACAGTTTTTTCCTTAATATGAACATATTTTAATGAAAGAACATAATTATTCCTTGTGTGTTAGCAGCAGAGAACACTTAGGTATTCCAGGCATAGCTCCACTTCTTCCTGCTGGTGCTATGAGCAATGAAAGCAGCGGGAACATAACACATTTTCCAAACCTGTAAACTTCACAGCTTCATTGTAATTCAGGTTAAAGATTCTTTACACTTTAAACCTACTTAGTTTTGCTCATTTGTGTTTGGATTTTAAAACCCTTATTTTCCTGCTTATCCTTGCGTGTTCATTTTAATCTGGTCTCGACTCACTGTAAAGTTTCCATAAAGCTATTCTGGAAAGGTATGTAAATATATTATATACACTATACCCCTTTTAGATATACAGATGAGCCTCCCTCATCTTTGCAGTTTCTCTGGTTAAACAGAGCTGTAGTCGCGCTTGAGTTGGTGCACGGACAGCTTTTCTGGGGCATGACAACATACACAGCATGCAATACAAATCTTTACCACTGGGTGGCTTATGCTCTCCTTATTCAGTACTGTAGAGCTAGTAGCGGCGTATGGATATACAGAACAACCTTTTGCAAATGGCCAGTGACAACTGTAATGTTGCTGTATATTGTACACACAGACCAATGGTCATTTTTTTTTGTTTTTCTAAGTGATCTGACTAGATTTGACTAGATTGCTTAGAAAATTAAACACACATTGCTATATGTAATGGGCACATAGCAACAGCGATTCACGGCCCCATGCTGCGCTATCGCCGGACTAAATTTATACTATGCTATGGGGGGTATTCAATGTGAGGGTCACGGCAGACCGAGAACATGCAGGTGGGATTCAATGTCTCACCTGCTAGGGGGCGTGGCCACGAGTTGCGGCCAGGAAGAGGCGAGCTGCAGCTGGCAGCTCGTCACTTCCCGGCCGTTCTCGGCAGAACAAGCCAGACAGCTAGTGATGTCGGGCTCGTTCTGCCGAGATACCCTGCTCAATGCTGTCAGGGAAGACAGCATTGAATAGGGCCCGACAGGAAATGCTCGCCGGTGATTGAAAATCCCCCTATATGTGCCCCACCTGCAAAATTAGCATTTTGCAGATCTTGAGAATAAATTTGTCCTGCGATCAGGTCTGAATTAGGCCCCATCTTAGATCGATAGAGAACATATTATTTATCTTTCAGAGTGAGCACTTACAGTATACATCTCTCTTTACAGAAATAGGTCAAATAAAATAATATGACTAAAATAATAAATAGGAAAAACAGAGAATTAAAGACATATAAATACAAAAAAATAATAATCATTTACTAAGAGTTAATACATATAATTATGCCATGCTTTTTTTTTCTTCAGAATGATGTCACACTTGCGTATAATTAGAGCAATAGTTAAATTTAACAAATAACTGAAGTAGCCTGAAAATAGCAGACCTAACAACTTGTACGATGAATGAAATTAAAATCTTTTCCAGATAAGGAAGGTAAAGGCAAGTTGTCTTTGCCCTAGAAATTGTAAAAAAAAAAAAAAAAGGAGGACAAAAGAGCAAAGTAGGTCACAAATAAATAACAGTGTTATTGTGAATGAAGATGCCCTGGAACACTGGCGAGTCACTGCCCACTTCTTCCATTCCAAGAAGCAAAACACTTCATAAATCATAACAGCTTTAAGAATCATATCTCTGTGCGCCGGATTAGATCAGTTGCACATTATATGATATAAGATGCAGTATCAGGTTTTATTAAATTAATTGCAATAAAAGTTCACCACAATAAACATGGAGGCCTGCACCTGACAATGTTCGAAGGTGCCCGAACACTAGTCCGATTTGAGTCAATTTTACTCGATCTCGATGGATCGGGCCAAGAAATCGGCCCAAATTGGATGTGTTGGACATCCCCCTTTGGACAGATGCGCGGCCCTGTGCTCATCGGAACAGACTCGGAGGTTGGACCTGCTGCCCGTCCATCCTCCGACTCTACTTCCATCTAGGTTGCGGGCAACAGGGTCGCATGCGATACAAGGCATGTGAATGGACCACAAGCAATGTAACGCCTGCGATCCTGACTCCTGGAAAGTCTTGGGCGGCTCAGGGGGGGTTGGATGGCCATACACTGCTGTGATATATCGCAGTAGTGTATGGCCACCTTAAGCCTTCAAGACATTTATGAGGCCCTCACCCTCTTGTAAGCACCACCCCTCTCCCAACACTTCCATGAGACAGCAGGACCTACCATCACTCCTGCAGTGGTTGCAGACTTTGGTGCTTACACTCCAGCCACTGCATTATTGGGCAGCACTATAGATTCCGTCAGTAACATACTACATGGACGATTACGTACAGGACAGGATGCATGACACATCACATTGTGAATGCACTGCATCTTGCCACTCATCGCATGCATGTCAGCGGTTACTTATGCTATATTCATAAATATTTCAGCAAGGGACAGCTCTCCCAATGAGACCTGTCAATTGCGTTGTTAGACCTTCCAGGTTTGGGACCCAAGAGTCTGAGCATGCGTCTTACGATTTTCACGCCCCAGGGGGTGCTGGCAGAGATCAGGATGGATCTCCCTCAGGGGGCAATAAGATAATAGTCCATGGACTTCTATAGTTTGACACCATTTAAAGATGGCTTTACCCACCGCATCCAAGCTCTGGAATATATTCTTGAGCTTGTTGCATAGGCAGCAAGCAGCCATTTTCCCCACATTATTAAATTGTGGAGCAGTCTTCCTGTACAGGTAATGGTGTCTGAACCCACTTCCTATTCTCCAGCCACAGAATAATGTGGCAGCACTAACACTCACTAGAAGATTTAGTAGTATACTACATAATTCCAGCTTCCTGCAAGTCAACTTGCAAACGGCTTTGCCTCCAACTACAATTAATTGGAGTACAAGGTGGCATTTATTGCTCAAACTGGCTGTATAGTGCAGTACATCTGAAACCATCAATCATGATGTCCTAGACCTAGAGCAATGTTTTCCAACCACTGTGTCATGGCACACTAGTGTGCTATGAGCAGTTGTCCAGTTTGCTGCTGGAGCCAGAGATGCTGCTGCCAGTTTACTTATAAATTTTGGGCAGCACCAGTCTCTTCCTGCAGGCCAAGACCTATCCAGATTGTGGCAGCGTAACATCATTAATCACTGGTCATGTCGCTGGCCTGCACAGTGCTGTGACTTACAGTAGGCTCCAAGCCTTAGCTATTGCTAATGCTACTCCAGGGGCTCTGCATGTTACCTACCATACCCAACCACAGCAGAGCAGAAGCTGCTGCAGCAGGGACAGCAAGTATCCAACTATTCACCTCCCCTTACCAACAACAGCAGGGCAGAAGCTGCTGCAGCAGCCAGAGCAGGTCTCTAACTATCCACCTTCCCTTCCGAACCACAGCAGGGCAGAAGCTGCTGCAGCAGCCAGAGCAAGTCTTCAACTATTCTCCTTCCCTTCCCAACCACAGCAGGGCAGAAGCTGCTGCAGCAGCCAGAGCAGGTCTCTAACTATCCACCTTCCCTTCCCAACCACAGCAGGGCAGAAGCTGCTGCAGCAGCCAGAGCAAGTCTTCAACTATTCTCCTTCCCTTCCCAACCACAGCAGGGCAAAAGCTGCTGCAGCAGCCAGAGCAAGTCTTCAACTATTCTCCTTCCCTTCCCAACCACAGCAGGGCAGAAGCTGCCGCAGCAGCCAGAGCAGGTCTCCAGCTATTCATCTTCCCTTCCCAACCACAGCAGGGCAGAAAATGCTGCAGCAGGTACAGAAGGTCCCCAAAACCCTCAATAAATAAGCAAACAATCAAGAGAAAAAAATAACGGGATCAATCTCACATGGATTTCACAGTGTTCGATTCACAGACCACTCTGCTGATGAGTCCCTTATTAATTTCAGTTTGTCAAAAGTTTTGTAAAGTGAAATTTTTTGTCATTTAATGGACCCTTATAGGCCTTTAAGGGTCCACTTAAGGGAGTCTGTTTATTGTGTTGTATTCAGAAAGTCCTAAGTTTTCCAGTGACATATCACAATGCATGAAAACAACAGAAATAGCATGAACCTTTATGACAGCACCCTTGAGGGCTCGTCCGATTAAACCCATCTTCGAATTTAGATCATAAGGTAGTGTAGTGTGCGAAGTTTGAAGATGATTAGTTAAAGCTTTTGAGAGTTATCGTGGAACATCCATACACTCACACACACACACACACACACACACACACACACACACACACACACACACACACACACACATATATAAGTAGAGTCCTGCACTCACATCCAGAAGTGATTAGTAGGGGTGCACCACTAGGGCAATTCAGTCCAAAGAGCCATACATATCCAAGATGCTTAATAAAAAGCAGGGGTACTCACCATTTTTAGCTTCAGTCAGCAATTTTGATGCAAAGAATAAATCATGGTAGTCGACGTTTCAACCCTCAAAGGGCCTTTGTCAAGACAGATAAAACATCCATAAGCACACAGCAGATAAGCTCATTCATCTGAAACCTGTGATAGCTGCCCCTTTAATACTAATTCAGATGTGTTAAGTGACTGCCTCATCTTTAAAAGCCATAAGGTAGTTGGCAGGTGAGCTTTAAACCAAGAAAAAACGCATGTTCATATTAGCTGTGTTGTAGTTGCCAGGTTCTTGAGAAACCAGTTGTTAGTGTAGGACTTGCGGTTAAATGGGGTCCCTTGGCAATGGGCTGCTAGCTTAAATGCATTGATCAATTCATGAACTAAAACCCCATTATTTATTTGATTATTTGTATGTTAAGGTGAGTTATGTGGGGTACACACAAGGACGACCCACTCACGATGCACGATGTGAGCAGGTCGTCAGTATTTCTTACGACCCGCTCACGATGATGTGGGGGGCACGACCCGCTCACGATGTGCACCATGAGCGGGTCCAATCCGATGGCGAGCCGCACCCGGGAGTATGGTCGTTTCCAGATTCTACCTGCTGCAGGTAGGATCTGAATGACGGCCGACCGACCCGCGGGACCGCGCATCGGATCGGTATCGGTCCACACCAGGACAGAAAAGGGCCCAATCACCACACAATCTACATCCAATCGGTCGGAATTGGATCTAGATTGATGGGATCGGACCCTTGTCGTCCTGGTGTGTACCCAGCATTAGTTTATTATGGTGAGTGCTGGGCCCCCTGTATTGTATTTACTAGAGTGTGTGGTCACAGGCCACTGCACCCCAACCTGGGAAGTGTGGGTGCTGTTTGCTCCCCATTCTTAGGAATGGCGAGCGTGGTAGTACCCCCCCTCTCTCTCTCTCTCTCTCTCTCTCTCTCATATATATATATATATATATATATTGAAGAAAAAGGTGTAGAGGTGCGCTCAGAGGATAGTTTCACCAATCAACAATTGGGAAAATATAAAACATTTATTACATACAATAAAACAATTAAAAATACTTTCATAAAAGAGCTTCTCATTTGAAGTCAATTATACATTTTCATGGTGTGTCATTATCATCCAATACAGCTTTGATCATAGGTGTTGAAAGATCACGCAGAACCCTACGCGTTTCGTCCACCAGGGACTTCTTCAGGGGTAATACACCAGGATCTTGGTTCGATACAAATGGGCATATAGTAAATAACCCTTTTGGGAATTATAGAGGGAGATGTGGTCACAGTAGTTATTCCGGTGACCCTGTGATACTCCACTTAGTGATGAGTATAATGGAATCGAATCGAGAAGCACAAACAACACCTCTCCGACAGATGACTTATTTTCCAACTGTACAGTCAATTCTGAATTAGTTAGCCTCAGTCACAATCAGCATGGGGAGAGAACTACCTGCTGCAGGTAGGATCTGAATGACGGCCGACCGACCCGCGGGACCGAGCATCGGATCGGTATCGGTCCACACCAGGACAGAAAAGGGCCCAATCACCACACAATCTACATCCAATCGGTCGGAATTGGATCTAGATTGATGGGATCGGACCCTTGTCGTCCTGGTGTGTACCCAGCATTAGTTTATTATGGTGAGTGCTGGGCCCCCTGTATTGTATTTACTAGAGTGTGTGGTCACAGGCCACTGCACCCCAACCTGGGAAGTGTGGGTGCTGTTTGCTCCCCATTCTTAGGAATGGCGAGCGTGGTGGTACCACCTCTCTCTCTCTCTCTCTCTCTCTCTCTCTCTCTCTCTATATATATATATATATATATATATATATATATATATATATGCAAAGGGAGGCAAAAAAGATCCAGTTAACGTTGCAATGGTGTAGAAATGCACAGGGGCGGATCCAGGATAAAATGACAGGGGGGGCACCATGATAAAAAAGGGTTTGGGTGGGGGAGGGGCGGTGTTAGTGGTGCCAGTGTACATGCTAAGAGAGTGGCAGAGAGAGGGTGGGAATGGAATTAAAAATAGGCCCTGGCATTTAAAGTATGCAGGCCCACCATTGCAACAAAAGTGAAGGATGTAGTTGTGCGCGCGCCAAAGGCGCGCTCCGGAAAAGGGTGTGTGGCCACTCAACAGGGGGCGTGTCAACACCATATACAACTTCTACACATTATGCAACAAAATACTAGACCCCATTATACTTGCCCCTTACACATGATGCCAAATGGAATGAGATAAAATTGACATAATGCCACATGGATTGAGTCAAAATTCAAATAATGCCACATGGATTGAGCCAAAATTCACATAATGCCACATGGATTGAGCCAAAATTTACATAATAACACACACGGATTGAGCCAAAATTCACATAATGCCACACGGATTGAGCCAAATGCATAAAATGCCATACGGATTGAGCCAAAATTCACATAATGCCAAATGGATTGTGTCAAAATTCCCATAATGCCACACGGATTGAGCCAAATGCATAAAATGCCATACGGATTGAGCCAAAATTCACATAATGCCACACGGATTGGGAAAAAATTCACATAATGCCACACGGATTGAGCCAAAATTCCCATAATGCCACATGGATTGAGCCAAAATTCACATAATGCCACACGAATTGAGACAAAATTCACATAATGCCACATGGATTGAGCCAGAATTCACATAATGCCACACAGATTAAGCCAAAATTCACAATACACTTATCCCTATAGATTGTAAGCTTGCAGCAGGGCCCTCCTACCTCCAAGTCTGTCTGTTGTTACCCAGTTTGTCTTATCACTGTCTACTATTGTAAAGCGCAACGGAATCTGCTGCGCTATATAAGAAACTGTAAATAAATAAATAAATAAATAAACAGGGACATTGTCCACCAAAGGCTCGCATTAAACATTTACACCATAATGTCCATTACACGTTAAGTTACACGCCATTATGTCCATTATGTGTTATGCCAAACACCATAATGCCTATTAAAAATTATGCTACATAAGTGCTGCTTCTCTACATGCTCATTGCCAAGGGTTCCATGCTCATTGCCAGAGGTTCCATGCTCGTTTCCATGTGGGATTACATGCTCATTGCCAAGGGGGAATACATGCTCGAGGTAAATGGGGGACAGCCGCCGCCAGGCAGAAGTGATAGCCACTGTCAGTGGCAGAGCCTGGCTGTATTCAGAGCACTGCAGGTCCCGGCTAATACCCGAAATAATACCCCTTTCACACCAGAAAATGCATTCCCAGGTTGGCCCCTTTTACACCAGCCTAGTCCCTGCATTTTCTGGTGTGAGGGGGAGAGAAAACCACACCTCCCCCCTTTAACCAGTTATCTCATTTAACCGGCTATATCTTCGGAACCAACTGACCCATTTACATGAGACAAGTATCATATTAAAGAACTTTTGAGTGGGCTTTGAATGATTTTGGTCCAGTGAAACTGGAACGTTTGGTTCCAGAGTAATCTGCCCTCAAAGAACATGAACAGCCATGAAATTACATTTCAAAAATAAAAAAAATCGGTTTACTCGCAATATCTCTGGAACCGATTGACCGATTTGGACCATTCTGGTATCATATTGAAGGCCCAGCGATTTGGAATTGATGCCAGGGCGGGAACTGGCAGCTGTCGGAACCGGGTGGGGGTTGGAATTGATGGGTCCCATATTATCCTATGGGGAAAAACGTTACAGGTTTGCCAGGCAATATCTCCGGTTCCCGGGGGGCTAGAGACATGGGGCTGGGCTCGTTGGAAAGCCCTGGTCCTCAGCTACAAAATAAATGACAGGGGGGGCACGTGCCCGGGTGCCCCCCCCTGAATCCGCCACTGGAAATGCACCACAACTACTCTCCTCATGGCCAGGTTTTTCCAGACTCTACACAATCGTATGGAGCTGCGGCATATACAGTAGTTGCACTTACTCCTGCCGTGATGTAACTACCAGCTAATATGATTGACCTCTTAGAGTAGACATAATCCTCCCTGAAACATGGTGTGAATCTAGTCTCAATTATGTTGACTCTAATAATTGAGGCCCTTTTATCCTTGTTACACAATGCTGCAATATGCAGATTGCAAATGTATCATGCATAGAATGTATGTCAATTTGTCAATTTCAATCTTATTACAAATTTCTTTTAAATTCTATGTAAGCATTGAAAGAAAGAGAACCCCATTTTTTCATGCAGAATTTAAATATATACTGTACGATGAATTGGTAATTAACACTTTTTAATCCCAAACAATGAGAGTACAACTTTTCAGTATTCCAATGCTTAGAAAGCAAATTAATTAATGATTCCTCTTTTGACTGTGACGGTTTTCTCAAGACTTAATTATATTTAAATGTGTTTGAGATCACCGTTTACAAGGTAAATCTGCCTCTACAAGACTTGTTTAACAGAATCATGCTCCTTTGTCTGCATATACCTCATGGTGGATTTAATGAATCAAAATGTTAAATGTTGTAGTTGAACTTGTGACCTGATTTGGCCTGCACTGTAGTTAATATGCTCCAGTGGTGATTTTGGCTATACAACAGCAGTTTCCTCCAAAGTGGAAAAGGTCAAACTCTGATATATGAGTTCAGTGAGCTAGTCATGATGTTTTAGGCTGTCCTGCTAAATCACGGGAATGTGTACACAACCAGCACTCTAGGCAATCTCTACATCACTTTACCAGTACTCCGTAAAAATAATGGGGCAAGCTGCTCTGCAGGTAAGGGAAATGTAACATGTGCAAGAGACAGTTAGAATTGGATGTGCTGTGTTCAAAATTAAATCTAAATTGCAGTGCCAAAATAAAGCAGCCAGTATTTACCCTGCACAGAAACAAAATAACTCCCCCGGATCTAACTCTCTCTGTATGTTACATTTACCCCACCTGCAATGCAGCATGGTTTTGTCCATCTGCAAAAAATGCAGCCTTGGTATCAGGTCTGAATCAGGCCTATTGTGTGGTCTGCAGATCAGCAAATGTCTATTTACATGTGCAATTGCCTATACTTATATGCAAAATAAATTTCCAGGTTTGCAGCTACAGTAGTTTGTTTCTTGAAGACACCTCTGTAAAAACATCTTCCTCCTCATTGGCATAAAAACCGTGGGTTCAGGGTGTGAAGCTTTTATGGCACTTCCAGGGCCCACAGCTCCTCCTGCACCCCTGCCTACCTGACAGAACGACCACTGCCATAGCATTTTCACCGTAAGCTACAGCTGCGGAAGATGTAGCACCCCACACACTTCTTCCACATGCTGCAAAATGTGCCCCAGCAGCAAAGCAGTGCCATGATCCACAGATATTTTAGGGAAAGGAATAATGCTGTGAAATGCCTGACCCTTGAGAGACCTGTGACTGTGCTAAAGTTATATAGTGCTTGGGTACTTGTGTATTATCACGGCGCCCGCGATTTTCATAGCAGGGCATTGTACAACCACAAAATCGCGTCGCATCGCATGCCATGCCATATGATCGCATGCGTTGCAATGAGACGCGATTATACCCGATTTTTAATTGTACAGGCACCCAGATGCTTGATTCCTATGTTAAATGCCCCCGATTTTACATTGTACACCCACCCTGATGGGTAATGACTATGTTCAAATGCCCCCCCATTGTTAACGCCACCCCACTATCAACACCAACCCGAAGCGTGGCGAGCTCAGCGAGGGGCGGCGGTACGCGTCCTCCGACCTTTTCATACCCCCACTATCCACATCGGCGTGGAATTGATTTTATATAGTGTGGCGAGCGCAGCGAGCCACCGAGCCCGAAGCGTGGCGAGCGGACGCATAATACTTGTGAAGTAATGCGCCTCCCCTCGCCACGCTTTGGGCTCGGTGGCTCGCCACACTATATAAAATCAACTCCACGCCGACGTGGATAGTGGGGGTATGAAAAGGTCGGAGGACGTGTACCGCCGCCCCTCGTGGGCTCGCTGCACTCGCCACGCTTCAGGTTGGTGTTGATAGTGGGGTGGCGTTAACAATGGGGGGGGGGGGGGCATTTAACATTGTCATTACCCATCAGGGTGGGGATACAATAAAAAATCGGGTCTGGGTGCCATGCCATATGATCACATGCGTTGCAATGAGACGCGATTATACCCGATTTTTAATTGTACAGGCACCCAGATGCTTGATTCCTATGTTAAATGCCCCCGATTTTACATTGTACACCCACCCTGATGGGTAATGACTATGTTCAAATGCCCCCCCATTGTTAACGCCACCCCACTATCAACACCAACCCGAAGCGTGGCTACCTGTGATAGCTGCCCCTTTAATACTAATTCAGATGTGTTAAGTGACTGCCTCATCTTTAAAAGCCATAAGGTAGTTGGCAGGTGAGCTTTAAACCAAGAAAAAACGCATGTTCATATTAGCTGTGTTGTAGTTGCCAGGTTCTTGAGAAACCAGTTGTTAGTGTAGGACTTGCGGTTAAATGGGGTCCCTTGGCAATGGGCTGCTAGCTTAAATGCATTGATCAATTCATGAACTAAAACCCCATTATTTATTTGATTATTTGTATGTTAAGGTGAGTTATGTGGGGTACACACAAGGACGACCCACTCACGATGCACGATGTGAGCAGGTCGTCAGTATTTCTTACGACCCGCTCACGATGATGTGGGGGGCACGACCCGCTCACGATGTGCACCATGAGCGGGTCCAATCCGATGGCGAGCCGCACCCGGGAGTATGGTCGTTTCCAGATTCTACCTGCTGCAGGTAGGATCTGAATGACGGCCGACCGACCCGCGGGACCGCGCATCGGATCGGTATCGGTCCACACCAGGACAGAAAAGGGCCCAATCACCACACAATCTACATCCAATCGGTCGGAATTGGATCTAGATTGATGGGATCGGACCCTTGTCGTCCTGGTGTGTACCCAGCATTAGTTTATTATGGTGAGTGCTGGGCCCCCTGTATTGTATTTACTAGAGTGTGTGGTCACAGGCCACTGCACCCCAACCTGGGAAGTGTGGGTGCTGTTTGCTCCCCATTCTTAGGAATGGCGAGCGTGGTAGTACCCCCCCTCTCTCTCTCTCTCTCTCTCTCTCTATATATATATATATATATATATATATTGAAGAAAAAGGTGTAGAGGTGCGCTCAGAGGATAGTTTCACCAATCAACAATTGGGAAAATATAAAACATTTATTACATACAATAAAACAATTAAAAATACTTTCATAAAAGAGCTTCTCATTTGAAGTCAATTATACATTTTCATGGTGTGTCATTATCATCCAATACAGCTTTGATCATAGGTGTTGAAAGATCACGCAGAACCCTACGCGTTTCGTCCACCAGGGACTTCTTCAGGGGTAATACACCAGGATCTTGGTTCGATACAAATGGGCATATAGTAAATAACCCTTTTGGGAATTATAGAGGGAGATGTGGTCACAGTAGTTATTCCGGTGACCCTGTGATACTCCACTTAGTGATGAGTATAATGGAATCGAATCGAGAAGCACAAACAACACCTCTCCGACAGATGACTTATTTTCCAACTGTACAGTCAATTCTGAATTAGTTAGCCTCAGTCACAATCAGCATGGGGAGAGAACTACCTGCTGCAGGTAGGATCTGAATGACGGCCGACCGACCCGCGGGACCGAGCATCGGATCGGTATCGGTCCACACCAGGACAGAAAAGGGCCCAATCACCACACAATCTACATCCAATCGGTCGGAATTGGATCTAGATTGATGGGATCAGACCCTTGTCGTCCTGGTGTGTACCCAGCATTAGTTTATTATGGTGAGTGCTGGGCCCCCTGTATTGTATTTACTAGAGTGTGTGGTCACAGGCCACTGCACCCCAACCTGGGAAGTGTGGGTGCTGTTTGCTCCCCATTCTTAGGAATGGCGAGCGTGGTGGTACCACCTCTCTCTCTCTCTCTCTCTCTCTCTCTCTCTCTCTCTCTCTCTCTCTCTCTATATATATATATATATATATATATATATATATATATATATATATATATATGCAAAGGGAGGCAAAAAAGATCCAGTTAACGTTGCAATGGTGTAGAAATGCACAGGGGCGGATCCAGGATAAAATGACAGGGGGGGCACCATGATAAAAAAGGGTTTGGGTGGGGGAGGGGCGGTGTTAGTGGTGCCAGTGTACATGCTAAGAGAGTGGCAGAGAGAGGGTGGGAATGGAATTAAAAATAGGCCCTGGCATTTAAAGTATGCAGGCCCACCATTGCAACAAAAGTGAAGGATGTAGTTGTGCGCGCGCCAAAGGCGCGCTCCGGAAAAGGGTGTGTGGCCACTCAACAGGGGGCGTGTCAACACCATATACAACTTCTACACATTATGCAACAAAATACTAGACCCCATTATACTTGCCCCTTACACATGATGCCAAATGGAATGAGATAAAATTGACATAATGCCACATGGATTGAGTCAAAATTCAAATAATGCCACATGGATTGAGCCAAAATTCACATAATGCCACATGGATTGAGCCAAAATTTACATAATAACACACACGGATTGAGCCAAAATTCACATAATGCCACACGGATTGAGCCAAATGCATAAAATGCCATACGGATTGAGCCAAAATTCACATAATGCCAAATGGATTGTGTCAAAATTCCCATAATGCCACACGGATTGAGCCAAATGCATAAAATGCCATACGGATTGAGCCAAAATTCACATAATGCCACACGGATTGGGAAAAAATTCACATAATGCCACACGGATTGAGCCAAAATTCCCATAATGCCACATGGATTGAGCCAAAATTCACATAATGCCACACGAATTGAGACAAAATTCACATAATGCCACATGGATTGAGCCAGAATTCACATAATGCCACACAGATTAAGCCAAAATTCACAATACACTTATCCCTATAGATTGTAAGCTTGCAGCAGGGCCCTCCTACCTCCAAGTCTGTCTGTTGTTACCCAGTTTGTCTTATCACTGTCTACTATTGTAAAGCGCAACGGAATCTGCTGCGCTATATAAGAAACTGTAAATAAATAAATAAATAAATAAACAGGGACATTGTCCACCAAAGGCTCGCATTAAACATTTACACCATAATGTCCATTACACGTTAAGTTACACGCCATTATGTCCATTATGTGTTATGCCAAACACCATAATGCCTATTAAAAATTATGCTACATAAGTGCTGCTTCTCTACATGCTCATTGCCAAGGGTTCCATGCTCATTGCCAGAGGTTCCATGCTCGTTTCCATGTGGGATTACATGCTCATTGCCAAGGGGGAATACATGCTCGAGGTAAATGGGGGACAGCCGCCGCCAGGCAGAAGTGATAGCCACTGTCAGTGGCAGAGCCTGGCTGTATTCAGAGCACTGCAGGTCCCGGCTAATACCCGAAATAATACCCCTTTCACACCAGAAAATGCATTCCCAGGTTGGCCCCTTTTACACCAGCCTAGTCCCTGCATTTTCTGGTGTGAGGGGGAGAGAAGACCACACCTCCCCCCTTTAACCAGTTATCTCATTTAACCGGCTATATCTTCGGAACCAACTGACCCATTTACATGAGACAAGTATCATATTAAAGAACTTTTGAGTGGGCTTTGAATGATTTTGGTCCAGTGAAACTGGAACGTTTGGTTCCAGAGTAATCTGCCCTCAAAGAACATGAACAGCCATGAAATTACATTTCAAAAATAAAAAAAATCGGTTTACTCGCAATATCTCTGGAACCGATTGACCGATTTGGACCATTCTGGTATCATATTGAAGGCCCAGCGATTTGGAATTGATGCCAGGGCGGGAACTGGCAGCTGTCGGAACCGGGTGGGGGTTGGAATTGATGGGTCCCATATTATCCTATGGGGAAAAACGTTACAGGTTTGCCAGGCAATATCTCCGGTTCCCGGGGGGCTAGAGACATGGGGCTGGGCTCGTTGGAAAGCCCTGGTCCTCAGCTACAAAATAAATGACAGGGGGGGCACGTGCCCGGGTGCCCCCCCCCCTGAATCCGCCACTGGAAATGCACCACAACTACTCTCCTCATGGCCAGGTTTTTCCAGACTCTACACAATCGTATGGAGCTGCGGCATATACAGTAGTTGCACTTACTCCTGCCGTGATGTAACTACCAGCTAATATGATTGACCTCTTAGAGTAGACATAATCCTCCCTGAAACATGGTGTGAATCTAGTCTCAATTATGTTGACTCTAATAATTGAGGCCCTTTTATCCTTGTTACACAATGCTGCAATATGCAGATTGCAAATGTATCATGCATAGAATGTATGTCAATTTGTCAATTTCAATCTTATTACAAATTTCTTTTAAATTCTATGTAAGCATTGAAAGAAAGAGAACCCCATTTTTTCATGCAGAATTTAAATATATACTGTACGATGAATTGGTAATTAACACTTTTTAATCCCAAACAATGAGAGTACAACTTTTCAGTATTCCAATGCTTAGAAAGCAAATTAATTAATGATTCCTCTTTTGACTGTGACGGTTTTCTCAAGACTTAATTATATTTAAATGTGTTTGAGATCACCGTTTACAAGGTAAATCTGCCTCTACAAGACTTGTTTAACAGAATCATGCTCCTTTGTCTGCATATACCTCATGGTGGATTTAATGAATCAAAATGTTAAATGTTGTAGTTGAACTTGTGACCTGATTTGGCCTGCACTGTAGTTAATATGCTCCAGTGGTGATTTTGGCTATACAACAGCAGTTTCCTCCAAAGTGGAAAAGGTCAAACTCTGATATATGAGTTCAGTGAGCTAGTCATGATGTTTTAGGCTGTCCTGCTAAATCACGGGAATGTGTACACAACCAGCACTCTAGGCAATCTCTACATCACTTTACCAGTACTCCGTAAAAATAATGGGGCAAGCTGCTCTGCAGGTAAGGGAAATGTAACATGTGCAAGAGACAGTTAGAATTGGATGTGCTGTGTTCAAAATTAAATCTAAATTGCAGTGCCAAAATAAAGCAGCCAGTATTTACCCTGCACAGAAACAAAATAACTCCCCCGGATCTAACTCTCTCTGTATGTTACATTTACCCCACCTGCAATGCAGCATGGTTTTGTCCATCTGCAAAAAATGCAGCCTTGGTATCAGGTCTGAATCAGGCCTATTGTGTGGTCTGCAGATCAGCAAATGTCTATTTACATGTGCAATTGCCTATACTTATATGCAAAATAAATTTCCAGGTTTGCAGCTACAGTAGTTTGTTTCTTGAAGACACCTCTGTAAAAACATCTTCCTCCTCATTGGCATAAAAACCGTGGGTTCAGGGTGTGAAGCTTTTATGGCGCTTCCAGGGCCCACAGCTCCTCCTGCACCCCTGCCTACCTGACAGAACGACCACTGCCATAGCATTTTCACCGTAAGCTACAGCTGCGGAAGATGTAGCACCCCACACACTTCTTCCACATGCTGCAAAATGTGCCCCAGCAGCAAAGCAGTGCCATGATCCACAGATATTTTAGGGAAAGGAATAATGCTGTGAAATGCCTGACCCTTGAGAGACCTGTGACTGTGCTAAAGTTATATAGTGCTTGGGTACTTGTGTATTATCACGGCGCCCGCGATTTTCATAGCAGGGCATTGTACAACCACAAAATCGCGTCGCATCGCATGCCATGCCATATGATCGCATGCGTTGCAATGAGACGCGATTATACCCGATTTTTAATTGTACAGGCACCCAGATGCTTGATTCCTATGTTAAATGCCCCCGATTTTACATTGTACACCCACCCTGATGGGTAATGACTATGTTCAAATGCCCCCCCATTGTTAACGCCACCCCACTATCAACACCAACCCGAAGCGTGGCGAGCTCAGCGAGGGGCGGCGGTACGCGTCCTCCGACCTTTTCATACCCCCACTATCCACATCGGCGTGGAATTGATTTTATATAGTGTGGCGAGCGCAGCGAGCCACCGAGCCCGAAGCGTGGCGAGCGGACGCATAATACTTGTGAAGTAATGCGCCTCCCCTCGCCACGCTTTGGGCTCGGTGGCTCGCCACACTATATAAAATCAACTCCACGCCGACGTGGATAGTGGGGGTATGAAAAGGTCGGAGGACGTGTACCGCCGCCCCTCGTGGGCTCGCTGCACTCGCCACGCTTCAGGTTGGTGTTGATAGTGGGGTGGCGTTAACAATGGGGGGGGGGGGGCATTTAACATTGTCATTACCCATCAGGGTGGGGATACAATAAAAAATCGGGTCTGGGTGCCATGCCATATGATCACATGCGTTGCAATGAGACGCGATTATACCCGATTTTTAATTGTACAGGCACCCAGATGCTTGATTCCTATGTTAAATGCCCCCGATTTTACATTGTACACCCACCCTGATGGGTAATGACTATGTTCAAATGCCCCCCCATTGTTAACGCCACCCCACTATCAACACCAACCCGAAGCGTGGCGAGCTCAGCGAGGGGCGGCGGTACGCGTCCTCCGACCTTTTCATACCCCCACTATCCACATCGGCGTGGAATTGATTTTATATAGTGTGGCGAGCGCAGCGAGCCACCGAGCCCGAAGCGTGGCGAGCGGACGCATAATACTTGTGAAGTAATGCGCCTCCCCTCGCCACACTTTGGGCTCGGTGGCTCGCCACGCTATATAAAATCAACTCCACGCCGACGTGGATAGTGGGGGTATGAAAAGGTCGGAGGACGTGTACCGCCGCCCCTCGCGGGCTCGCTGCGCTCGCCACGCTTCAGGTTGGTGTTGATAGTGGGGTGGCGTTAACAATGGGGGGGGGGGCATTTAACATTGTCATTACCCATCAGGGTGGGGATACAATTAAAAATCGGGTCTGGGTGGGCATTTAACATTGAAATCGCATCGCATGCCATTATAATGGCATGCGATGCAACGCGATATTAAAATTGTACACTCATCCCGGGAAAAGCCTCAAATCGGGTCCATCGCATGCCATCGCATACCTTAATTAGTGGTATGCGATGCGACGCGACGGGCGCCGTGATAATACACAAGTACCAGTGCTTGTTCTCATCCTATCTCTCTCCCTCAAAACTGTCTGACACTATCTCTCTCTCCCTCCCTGACTCTCTCTCCTTGACACACACTTTCTCTCTCCCTGACACTTTCTCTCTCTGACACTGTCTATGGGCGGAATGTATCAATTATCGCATTTTTATCATTTTTTTTACCGCTGTGCAAATCACCTGTGTTCGCCGACTTCCTTCTCTAATGACCTCTGCACGATGAAGCTTTTTTTTTTATGCGAATGCTGGCGCATGCGCAGTCCTGATCTGGATTTGTGCCCCCCCCCCCCCCGTGATCACCTCACACATTTCAATGGGAATTAAATAACGCAAGGCAAGAGTTGCGTTTTTAAACGCGGTGGGGGAGAAAATATTTTTTTGGGGTAAAACTTTAATAGTAACTACATGGCCAGGATGCCACTGCGGAAAACAGACTACAGCGCGGCGGACCAGGTTTATACATCCTGCCCTATATCTCCCTGACAGTCTGTCCCTTACTCTCTTCTTAGAACAAAGATTGGTAATTATTTTGCGCTGATAACTGGAAGCAGCTGGTACTGATAAAGGAAAGTTCACCAACTTTCCCAATACATAGGATACAAAAAAAAAGGTAGCAATACATATGGCGCTTTCCAGGTAGGACTTACACTAAATAAAGGTAAGTGTCCTTAATAGTTTGTGGATAAATTCTCTTAAACTTGGGCCAATACCAGGGTAAACCAATAGGAAGGGTCCCAATTCTCCAATGACTGTTGGATAGTGGAATGTTCTAAAACAGAAACAAAGATAATGCAACACCTTTTTTCAAAGGTGAATAACAATTTATTTTGCACTCACAAATTCCAGGTTTAAAAACAGCATATAATCACCAGCCGGTGATAACGTGTGGGAGGTTACACCCAGGAATTTCTCCACCGATTTCTCCAGGCTCCGGACACCTTTCTCATCGGGATTGAATTCCAGGATCCTCCAGTCCAAACAGTACAGATATGTTAGGTGATTCTACCAGCCACGGGAACACCTGCTTAATGCATTTCGGACCGTAGGGTCCTTCCTCAGAAGCATGAAACCTTGTCTCCCTTTCTTTCTCTCCCTGGCACTCTCTCTCTCTCCTTCTCTCTCTCTCTCTCTTTACCTAACTCTGGGTGGAGATTCTCTAAGAATCTCCGCCCCCCTTCGCCGCCCATCGCATATTTAATTATTGCATATGCTGTAACATATGCGATAATTAAGGCAAAGGACAGCTCTTGCGTTAAGAGCTGTCCTTTGCGGTGAGAGTCGCCGGGTCCCAGCAGGTCCCGGCGGCTCTCCCCTCCCTCCAACACCCGGCGCTGCTGCGCCGGGCTCTCCTCCTCCCTGCACCCGGAAGAGGATCAGTGCAGGGAGGAGGTCATAGGTCCGGGCAGCACTGCGCTGTGCTGCCCGGACACAGGTGAGGAGGGAGGGGGCGATGCGGGGCGGTGGGGGGTCGGCGCGGGGCGGCGGAGGGTTGCGATAGAAGCCCATTGGCTTCTATGGGGCATCGCCAGATTTTTCTGGCGATGCCCCCCGCCGCGGTAACCCGCATCCGCATCCCAAAATGCGGTAAAAACCCCGATAACGGGGTTTTTACCGCATTTTTACATTAGAGAATCTCCCCCTCTATCTCTCTATTTGTGGAAGACCTTATATTTGCTTTGCAGTAGCTCCAGAATTGCAGTGGATTGCATGGTTTTTAGCTATCTTTACTTCATTTGATTAAAATCAGCAAAGTTTTCTTTTTTAAAGTAGAAAACTGCTACAGTGACAAGTGGTGTACTTCAAAACATGGCACAAAATCCATTACTGTGGTTGGAAACCACCCTTTAAAAATCCAAATGTTATTTTAGTAGTCTAGACCCCTTTGATCCCAATGACCAGGTTCAAATTTTTATTTTGCTATCATAGTGAGTGGGGCTCAGGTTTTAATGTTGCAGAGCAAGCTGTGTAGGACGCAAGTGGCTTCTTCAAGTTCAAGAAAGCTTATCCCTCATGGGGTATCAGCCACCAATCAGCAGCTGTCTTCCATCTTCTTTCCATCCCCTATATACTATGCTTTCTGTGTGACCATGCCCTATTTTTATAATACACACTGTTCGTCAGCGGGGGAAGGGGGATGCCGGGTAAAAGAAAAGATGTGAAAATAGATATTATTGTATTTTTAAATAATTACAATGATCATTTGGCACAATAATCACCTTAGAAATCCATGATCCTTTGCATCAGGCAGATGCGTGCATTACATGACAGGAATTATATCATTTCTAAGCTACTCTACCTTTACTCAATGGCTTATATATAATGGGTTGAGTGTGTCTGGTGCATACACAGACCTCTAAGTCCAAGGGCCCCATACCACACATGCTACAGCCATTTCTTCAGTACTGCAATCTCTCTAGAGTCCTGCAATGGCAGGGACATAGCCAGAAAAATAGCCTTCACGCCATTTCCCCAGATCTGCGCACACGCAATAGACTCTGCCTCAACACAGTCACACATATATGTTGCTGGCTAGAGAGGAGGGGGCCCGAATGGATGACGTCTGCACATGAGCCCCCTCCTCTCTTAATACACGCTTGAAACTACCCTATATGCAGTGGCGGATTCAGGGGGGGGGCACCCGGGCACGTGCCCCCCCTGTCATTTATTTTGTAGCTGAGGACCAGGGCTTTCCAACGAGCCCAGCCCCGTGTCTCTAGCCCCCCGGGAACCGGAGATATCGCCTGGCAAACCTGTAACGTTTTTTCCCCATAGGATAATATGGGACCCGTCAATTCCGACCCCCACCCGGTTCCGACGGCTGCCAGTTCCCCCCCTGGCATCACAGAAGCTTGTGGTTGATTTCATTCAATTCCAAATCGCTGGGCCTTCAATATGATACCAGACTGGTCCAAATCGGTCAATCGGTTCCAGAGATATTGTGTGTAAACCGATTTTTTTATTTTTGAAATGTAATTTCATGACTGTTCATGTTCTTTGAGGGCAGATTACTCTCGAAAGAAACGTTCCAGTTTCACTGGACCAATATCATTCAAAGCCCACTCAAAAGTTCTTGTCTCATGTAAATGGGTCAGTTGGCAATGAGCATGTAGAGAAGCAGCACTTATGTAGCATAATTTTTAATAGGCATTATGGTGTTTGGCATAACACATAATGGACATAATGGCATGTAACTTAACGTGTAATGGACATTGTGGTTTAAATGTTTAATGTGAGCCTTTGGTGGACAATGTCCCTGTTTATGAAGTGTATTGTGAATTTTGGCTTAATCTGTGTGGCATTATGTGAATTCTGGCTCAATCCATGTGGCATTATGTGAATTTTGTCTCAATCCGTGTGGCATTATGTGAATTTTGGCTCAATCCATGTGGCATTATGTGAATTTTGGCTCAATCCGTGTGGCATTATGTGAATTTTGGCTCAATCCATGTGGCATTATGTGAATTTTGGCTCAATCCATGTGGCATTATGTGAATTTTGGCTCAATCCGTGTGGCATTATGTGAATTTTGGCTCAATCCATGTGGCATTATGTGAATTTTGGCTCAATCTGTATGGCATTTTATGCATTTGGCTCAATCCGTGTGGCATTATGTGAATTTTGACACAATCCATTTGGCATTATGTGAATTTTGGCTCAATCCATGTGGCATTATGGGAATTTTGCCTCAATCCGTGTGGCATTATGTGAATTTTGGCTCAATCCATGTGGCATTATGGGAATTTTGGCTCAATCCGTGTGGCATTATGTGAATTTTGGCTCAATCTGTGTGGCATTATGTGAATTTTGGCTCAATCCATGTGGCATTATGTGAATTTTGGCTCAATCCATGTGGCATTATGTGAATTTTGGCTCAATCCGTATGGCATTTTATGCATTTGGCTCAATGCGTGTGGCATTATGTGAATTTTGACACAATCCAGTTGGCATTATGTGAATTTTGACACAATCCATTTGGCATTATTTGAATTTTAGCTCAATCCATGTGGCATTATGTCAATTTTGGCTCATTCCATTTGGCATCATGTGTAAGGGGCAAGTATAATGGGATCTAGTATTTTGTTGCATAATGTGTAGAAGTTGTATATGGTGTTGTCACGCCCCCTGTTGAGTGGCCACACACCCTTTTCCGGAGCACGCCTTTGGCGTGCGCACAACTACATCCTTCACTTTTGTCGCCATGGTGGGCCTGCGTACTTTAAATGCCAGGGCCTATTTTTAATTCCATTCCCACCCTCTCCTGCCACTCTCTTAGCATGTACACTGGCACCACTAACACCGCCCCTCCCCCACCCAAACCCTTTTTTATCATGGTGCCCCCCCTGTCATTTTATCCTGGATCCGCCCCTGCCTATATGATATAACTGTTTTCTACATCAGGACAATGTGGGGAAAAAATAACTCCCCATGACTGTGTAATGCCGAGTACAGATCTGTCTCCGAATTTCTATTCAACACAAACTCATCAATATCAACCAGTAATTAAGGGCTGGTAACAAGTTATAATTTCCACTAAACTCATCACTCCTTATAAAGCAAAGGAGTCATTGCAACTGCTCTGAATGTTTTTAGCATTTTGTGAGAACTTAATTATAACGATTTCAGCCCATAAAACAATTGCTGTCCACAAACAAAATGTTCTTTATGTTCCTCTCAACAGTATTTGTAACTAGTGCTCTTATTTTCTATTTATATAGTGACATGTACTTAGGATATAACACCAAAGCTTGTGCGCTGGTGAACATTCAACAAAAAGTCGATTCATTTGTACTCATATGACCATGAGTGCGTCTATACACAAAGCAAATACAGATGTGTCCACATACATTATCATGTGGCTCCTTGTTGGTTAATCGTAGAGCCAATTTAGGGTAACGGTGGTGTGGCGTGCAGTGCCCCTGGACTAGTTGGCCTGGGTGGCCTTTGTATTTCTTTAATATTTTAACTACATTTAAATTTGTTCTCACTTTCTATATATAGCTTTGACTTCTTATCACTAATCCTTATTAACACTATAGTATTTTCACTGGTGTGTTACTCTGGGCTTTCTAGCTTATGCTGTTTTTTTTTGGGTGCCGCACCCTGCACCTAAATATAGTGCTAGGGACCCCCAGTACACAGAGAAGCCTTGACGACAGCTTGGGGGCTTACACATAAATTTGCGCAAATATACATAACCAATATCTCTGAATTCTATTATCTAGTGCAGTGGTTCCCAACCCTTGTCCTCAAGTACAGTGCACGTTTTCCCGGTCACCCGGCAGGTGCACTCATTATTCAGGCACATTTGAAAAGATCCACAGGTGGAGCTAATTATAGCACTTGTGATTCTGTGTGGAGACCTGCAAAACATGCACTGTTGGGGGTACTTGAGGACCCGGGTTGGGAACCACTGATCTAGTGTATCGGACTGGTTACTAATATTATTCAGTGAGCTGGGAGAAACCATGTATTGTTACTTACTCAGTATTACCCCTCCTCCCATGCACCTGAATGGTATTACTAAGCTAACTGAGCACCTGCCACTCTCTGTATGTGTGTCCACATTCATCTTAGCTATTTTTCTCAATTTGGCACAACATGCAAAACATGGCTTAGAGTCCAAGGCATGCCAAATTGTGCCATACATGGCACAATAAAACAAAGATTTATGTGGAAACATCTGTAATATATACAATACTGTATAACTTCTACAGCTAAAACAGGTGGAAGGACTAGCGTTTGTGAGAGAATAGAGAAACATCATGCCAGAATTATATTTCCTGGCTGACTAATTTGTTTTACTAAACCATAGAAAATGCTTTTAGTGCCCATTATTCTTTATGAGTGTACCTCATCTGGTGCCAGTTATTATGGATTATTTACCGATAGAGAATAATCAAACAAATATGGAGGCTTCAATGCAGCCAATCAGACAATGGCTTTCATTTCTAAGTATTACTAGATCACTCTATATGATAAGTTTCACTGATTGCTACAGTTTTTGCCTATTAGCACTATGCTAGCACATGACCTCTAATGTCAGGTATCTGCATCCTGACAGAGGCATGAATGGGACTTTGGAACAGGAAATGACTGCTGTTCCTGCACTGCTGCTGCCAGTAACAGGAAAAATAAGCTTGGCTCGTTCAAGAGGTCTTGAATCGTACTTCCACAGAGGAGGACAGAATATGCAGCCCTTACCACAATGTGACATTCTTCTGCATACTGGATCCTTCTTTGTTGAAATCTGAAAACTAAATTCAGCCCAAATGTAGTTATGGGGACAGGAATTTTAAAAAGCAACTTTGTAAAATCTAAATGCCCTGTAATAAAGGTTACAATGCTATTGATTGAGTCCATATTTACCTTTGTTTTAAAGCAGTAACAAGCATGGCAGAAAAAGTGAATGCATTCCCAATATAGTCCCTTGTTCAGGGACGCTGGGAGTACACATGCTAATGTGTTTATGACGCACTTGCAGGGGGTGGACAGGTGACATAACGGGATGTCAGCTGCCCGACCAATTCCCTGGAAATCTACACGCATAAGAGCTTGAACCTCACCAGTGGCGTAGCTAGAAATTTTTCTCCCCCTGCCGAAAAAAATTCTGGCGCCCACCACCCTGGTCCCCCCCAAGAAGGGCAAGGCGAGGGACTATGGGCACAGCAAGCTGAGCTGACAGGTGACCCAGGTAGTGGTAAACGCTGAGCTGGTCCCGGTCCATGCATATCTAATGAGTGGGGACCCAGTGCAGTGCATATTGAATGAGCCGGTCCCCGCCCCGTGCGTATCTAATCAGTTCAGCCACCTATCAGTTCAGCCAGCAGCGCCCACCACAGACCCTGCTCCCCCAAGCCACCTCAGGGTCTGCCACATATGTAGCTACACCACTGAACCTAACATCTTGAAACTCCACAAAAATCTTGTGTCTTATTGCTGTGCTCAGTCTTGCCATGGTGTATGGTCAGTGACATGAAACTGTCTTCCACAACCTCACTTTTGTAGCCCCTGGGTTCATATCTGTAACAAGGTTTAAGAAAACTCCTAAAATCAAGAATCAATGTCAAAGTATTTTTTATGCATTTTATAAATGTTAAAAAAATCTTTCTCGATATTTATGTAAGGTGTGAAAGACATTAAGGACAATTGTTTCATTTGGGCGCTACAACACTATTGCGGTGGTACTTATGTGTTAGTTGGGCGTCCACTAAGCAATTTGCTTGGTGGGCTATTCTGCGTAGGGAAGTCGCATCGCATGGGCCATGCGATGCGATTTTTCTATGTAATTTATTCACTGCTCTCTCTGCCCCAGGGCATCGCATCTGCCGCAAAATCGCTTGAGATCACATGCGATTTTATGGGGTGTGCGATGCCATGACATTAGGTATACAATAAAATGATTGTATGTCCCAAAAATAGGACTAACGCACCCCCCCCCACTATCCACGCCACCCTGAAGCGTGGCAAACGCTGCGAGCCCGGCGAGGGGCGGCGGAACGCGTCCTCTGACTTTTTTTATTACCGCACTATCCACGTCGGCGTGGATTTGATTTTATATGGTGTGGGGAACGCAGCAAGCCACCGAGCCCGAAGCGTGGCGAGGGGACGCGGAATACATGCAAAGTAATCTGCCTCCCCTCGCGGGGCTCGCTACGCTCGCCGTGCTTCGGGCTCGGTGGCTCGCTGCGCTTGCCACACTATATAAAGTCAACTCTACGCCAACATGGGTACTGGGGGTATGAAAAGGTCGGAGGACACGTTCCACCGCCCCTCGCGGGGCTTGCTGTGCTCGCCATGCTTCGGGGTGGCGTGGATAGTGGGGCGGTGCGTAAAAGCTATTTTTAGGACATACAATCATTATATACATCACAATTATTGTATACCTCATGTAATGGCATCGCACACCCGATAAAATCTTGAAAAGGGCCCACCCCACCCAATTTTCATTACAATGGCAGAAGAAAGAGAGAAGGAAGTGAGAGTCAAAGAGGGTGTTGGGGGAAAAAAGAGGGGAGACAGAGGGGTGGTTAGGGAGAGAGAGAGGTGAAAGAGAAAGAGGGTGTCAGAGAGGTAGGGGGTGGAGAAAGGAGGGGTGTGAGCAAGAGAGAGATAATGTCAGGGAGGGAGAGAAAAGAGGGAAGCAATAGAGATAGAGAGAGCGCGTGTCATGAAGACAGATGGAGAAAGAAAGAGAGAGAGGGGGCAAGAGACAAGGAGAGAGAGGGGTTGTCAAAAAGAAACGGAGAGAGACAGCACCTCCCTACACTCTGAACTGAAGCATAAGTGCTGCTGTATACCTCCAGTGGGGTCTCCTTGTCGGCGCCAGGCTTCAGCTGCTGCAGACTGTGCAGCTCTGCCAATCATCCTCTCTCTTCAGCAGTCAGCTCCCAGTCCTGCGTGACTTACGCCGGGGCTGGCCACTAGAGCCCTGACAGCAATAGAGAGGGGAGGAGGACGGGGAGGGAGGCTGGAACAGCTGGACAGCGCAGACAGTATCAGAGGTGCTGCCTACTTCACGCCGGGGCTGGTCACTAGATAGTGACATTGAGCCCCAGCAGCAATAAAGAGAGGAGGGAGGGGGATGGGAAGGGAGGCTGGAACAGCTTCTCCCTTCACACTATGCAATGCACACTGCTGCTGATAGGGAAGACGGTACAGGACAGCGCCGCCGATGCTGCCTATGCAGCATTACTTAAATACAATAAAAGGGTGCAGGGGATTGCATGCAGGGCCACGGCCCCATAGCAGTTGCATCCCCTGCACCCTCCATAGTTACGCCACTGCCTGCACACCTAAATAGATTTGCATTCACGTATCATGTAACTAACAGGGAGAAACTTTGATAATTTTTTTCTTGCATCAATGTGGAGAGGAAGCAAGCAGGGTTATCATGCTTAGATAACCTGAGTAATATTAACATACCTTTAAACTTTGTGGGGTCCCCAGTTGGGACGCTGGTGTGTCCGCCGTGCACAGGCCCAAAATGGGGATGGCTTCGTGCAAAAGGGTGTGTGGTATTGCGGGTTGTCTGAGATTGTGAAACCATGCCCCTTTTTGATGCTGTGGGGCCAGTCCCAAAGACATTTTATTTGTCATCTATTTTATATATTTAATTTAAAAAAAATGTATTTATTTTATTTATTTATTTTAGAGATGTGCAGGCTCTGATTTACTCTGATTTACTCCGATTTCAAAGCAGGATCTTATTGGCTATCAACTGTCAACAACTGTCATGTGATTTGGGATAGCCAATAAGATCCTGCTTTGAAATCAGAGTAAATCAGAACCTGCACATCTCTAATTTATTTACAGTTTCTTATTATGCAGCATCAAATTCCGTTGCGCTTTACAATTCTAAACAGAGTTAAAACAAACTGGGTAACAACAGACAGACTTGGAGGTAAGAGGGCCCTGCTGCAAGCTTACAATCTATAGGGATATAGGAGGGAAACACAAGGACAGGCATAAGTAATAGCATAGCTTGTAGGTCCAGAAGGGAAGCTATATTATACATAAGTGCCTCAGAGGGTGATGCGTATGGAACTTAATTATGATAGGCTTGCCTGAAGAGGTGAGTTTTCAAGGATCGCTTGAAAGTTTGGAGGCTATTGGAGAGTCTTATTGTGCGTGGAAGGGCATTCCATAGGGTAGGATCAGCCCGATGAAAGTCCTGTAATAGTGAATGGGAGCTAGTGATCCGTGCAGAAGAGAGACGCAGATCTTGTGCAGAGCGGAATGGTCGAGATGGGAGATATTTTGAGATAAGTTGGTGCAGTATCGCTAATAGCTTTATATGCTAGCAGAAGGGTTTTATATTGAATACGGTAAAACACCGATAACCAATGGAGGGACTGGCAGAGCGGATCAGCAGACAATGAGCGTCTTGCTAGGAAGATCAGCCTAGCAGCAGCATTTAGAATGGATTGCAGTGGCAAGAGTCTGTTCTTGGGAAGACCAGTTAGAAGACTATTGCAATAATCAATGCGGGATATAATGAGGGCATGGATAAGATGTACTCTACATTGTCCATATCGGTATATAATATATGTTCACTGTTCAATTATATATATTTATATTAAATAGGAGCAATGTTCAATCTAATCTGCTCTCCTGCTCTCCAACCTCTTTTCACTTCTTTTACTATATATCTTTTTTGGGCTTAGCAACCCTTATGGATAAAGGAACATCAATTCTGATTGAGCACTTAAATATGTTTTGAAAGCACCCAGTTTTATTTTATTTATCTTAAGCACCAGGTTACAATGTCCACTATAAGTAATACTGTAGATGGACATAAGGCATACAAGAATAAAAAATGAAAAGTGAATACAGTTTAGTCTTTTAGGATTTTTATTGTAGTAGTTGTAATCGGTCTGGAATGGATCAACAGGAACACGTTATATTCTTTATCAAAATTAGAAGAAATTTTTCATCACCAACAGAGCAATTTCCTAGGAAGCTCCTGATTGAAAAAAGGCACTTTATGTTCTGACGTATTTCATTGCAAGTCTACAATTTCGTCATTGAACCATAACTAGCAGTTTCTCAGTACTTAAATACTAAAAGTACACTTTACAATCCTTTTATCCTTTATTCACCCAGATGCATTGATTTGATTCACATGAAGTCACTTGATTACACCAACAAGATAAGACCAGAAAGAGTTGTTTTTGAAATAGAGACACAAAAAATTCAATTTCTGAATAATATTTTACAGCTTTATATAATTTGTATGAAATTTACATGCATAAGAAATAATCCTGTTTGTGCATATTTACAATAGCTAAAGATTTTTTATTACTTAGATGTATAATTAACATAATTACATGTACCTATTGGAACAGTAAAATACATCAGTGGCAGTGGTTGATCTATTGGGTAGAACTCGACTAGTTAGCAAGTACATAAAGGCAATCTGGCAAACTTCTGCTCAAAACCTTTTTTGCTTTAAATAGTGATTTAAGCATCTGACATGGAGGACTAGTCGTCATTATTATTTTTGATGTTAAAAAGTGGAACGTTGGTAGCACGTTGGCCAGTTTCTAGCATTCATTAGTCCAGGGTTAACATTGGGACCTCATCAAGCAAAGTACTGCAACTCCTTGAGCAGTGGAAGGTGTAGCCCTGACCTGCAGTGGTATATTGCTGCTTTGGTGTCTCTGAGTGCAGGTTGAGGAGAAAGTGTTACATTTACCATAGTTTTTTTCTTATTCCTAATAAATCAGGCTTTTGATACTTCTTACTCCACCATGTTTGCTGTGTCCAAAACCTACTCTTTGAGACATTTCAAAGTCTCTACAATATGAAATCAGATCCCCAAACCCTTACCCACCCCAGTTTTTTTTTTTTTTTCAATTCAACCCTCTGTTTAAAGGGCATTTTGGTAGGATATTTAGCTGTTGATGAGGAACTCTCAGCTTTATGATGGTTCTTTACATCTTCAGTGAACTGAAAGGAAATACTTTAGAATAATCAGAAACCGAATTACCTGCACACTGTCTATTCATCCCAAACAACAGTACATGGCCCTCAATCCAGAACAATTTGTGCCTACCCCAGATCACTTAATGCCCCAAATGTAATTCACGTTGCTCCCAAATGAATTTATCCATCAATTCCTGTAATTTAATTCCACCATGTAATACATTTCTCCATCAGCAGTCTCAGCTCATGGCTGTGGGGAGATTGGGACCACTGATGACATCAGCGTCCCCCCCCCTTCCAGTGGCCAGCGTTTTCTGGAGCACTCCTAGAAAATGCTGGCATGCTGTCCGCAAATGGTTGCTGGTTGTCAATCAGCTAGTGAATGGCCTGCGATCACAGACCGTTGCTGGCTGTGATCGCATGGAGGGCTTGCACATGTGCACTGCAGACTGTACACATGCGCGCTCCTCTGAATTTGCAGCCCTCTGATATTGTTTGCTAACAATATTGCATAGTGTGCATCCAGCTTTACTCCTGAGGGTCGGGGTATGCTATAAGACATAGCATACACTGACCCTGCTGGATGCACACTATGCAATATTGTTAGCGAACAATATCATTTGTGCTAACCAGGGCTGGTGCTAGGGTGTCTGGTGCCTTCCTGCAAACTGAAATTTTGCGCCCTCCATTTCCATAGTCCATAAAGGGACAATTTGTGCTAAAAAAAAAGGTTATGTTAGAGTACCTCTTCCCGTTTGATTTTTTTTTGCTTGTTAGACTACCCTTCCCCAGGATTGTAATGGATGACAAATGTTTGTGTAAGTATTTGTGTAAGGACGGTAAGGCTGAAACGCGTTGGTGACACACCTACATTAACACCCATTTACAAAGTACACATCCATCAAGTCTCCTCTCTGAATGAGAGTTGAGCGCACGGAGCTCCAGGGACAGCACACTCCAGGAGGTGAAGTCTTGCGACAACACCTACCCAGAAATGTTGCTGAGCAATGTTGAGCACTGTGATCTGCAGTGCACGCAGATCCCGGCAGAAGATACAGCGGCGGGGGACAGAGCGCACATTGGGGGATCAGACGAACTGGAGAACTATAGCGCACACCACACAGCAAGTTACCTTATGGCAGTGGTGCACTGTAGGAGAGTAGGGACGCCAGCCCCCTTCAACATCACGTTGAACTTCTGAACATCTCTCCCTGCTGTTTTGCTACTGGCGAGTACATCACCCAAACCTCCCTCCCCATTCATGTGCTGCTGTGCAAATACATTTATTCGTCTTTTCACTGTTAAATGTGTTATTTTAGAATAAAGTAGCTATTATTACAAAATATTGGATAACTGTTATATAATTGATAAATACACCAATAGAGGTCGCATCATTAAGTATCACCCATACACATCTAGAAGGTGAGAGCGGAACATATATATTTGTATACATTTGACCCCTGGTGTGGCGAGTGGACTACTCCAGCTTGGCAGCCCATTCAAATCATACAGTATTTGAGCGCAGGTACTCATTTTGTGTTGTCCAGAGATAGATATTAGACACACAGAGAGAGAGATGATAAATAGATAGCTAGATAGATAATAAATATATAGAAACAGACAGAGATAGAGATATAGGGGGGTATTCTAGTTCATTCTTTCTGACAAAATCCTTCTTAGATGGACAAAACCATGTGCACTGCGGGTGGGGCAGATGTAACTTGTGCAGAGAGAATTAGATTTGGGTGGGGTTTTTCTTCAAAGTGAGATCTATATTGAAGTGTAAAAATAAAGCAGCCAGTACTTCCCCTCCGTTCCTACTTATCTTATTGTATTTCGTTCGTCCACCCACCTATTTTTAGTATGTTAACTCTTATGAGCAGGGCCCTCCTTCCTCACGTACTCACCCTACCTCATTACCTCACCTGTGCTCCTGTCCTGTTCTTCCCTTCCTCTACTTCATCTTCAGTCTCCTTGACAATTTAGACACCTACTTCTGAACTGATGCTGATTTTAGTTCTACCAGCTATACCCCTATTTATACTGTATCTTTCAACACACCCTGTACGTTACCTTGTAATTTGTTTTTTTTTTGTTTGCTATGTACGGCGCTGCGGACACTTTGCGGCGCCTTATAAATAAACGTACTACTACTACTACAGTATTTTCCCTGCACAGAAACAAAAAAACTCACCCAAATCGAATTCTCTCTGCACATGTTACATCTGCCCCCCTGCAGTGCACATGGTTCTGTCTATCTAAGAAGGATTTTGTCAGAAAGAATGAACTAGACTAATCCCCATAGAGAGAGAGAGAGAGAGAGAGAGAGAGAGAGAGAGAGAGAGAGACAGTCAGACGATAGAGAGATATAGACAGGCACACACAAATAAAAACAAACTCACTCAGCCAGCTCCTCTGTAGGCTCCTTTTGGGCCATGTCTCTCGTGCAGAGCTCCACACTGAGACGGGGGCATCTAGTGGCTCCTGCCAGTACTGCAGTTAGCAGTAACTCCAGAGCTTTCCTCTGCCTCCTCCAAAGCTCACCCTTCTCCAGCGTCTCACAGGCAGCGGCAGCCCACAGAAGCAGGGTGCATAGCAGGGAGAGCGCCTCTGCTGGCCGGCGCCTCCCTGTGTTGCATCCCTCGCTGAGCAGGTTCCACTGGCCCTGGTGCTAACAGGTGAACAAGATAGCACTAAAACTATTTGACCACTTAACAAAAATAACAGCTTTAGAATGTATTATGCTTTAAATATATTTATCACACAAGCTGTGTACACAATCCTCACTGGCACAAATGCCTCGCACAACGATTAGAACTGACAAAGGAAGTGAGCGGGACCAATTATAGCAAATCAAATCTAGAATTTAAAGAAATGCCACAATTAACAAATTCTGGGCTTCGTACCACCAGTGTTCTAGTATATCTGTATCTAGTATATCTGTCCCAGGTTAGATTGGTTGATCAGTGTAACAATGGGAAACATCCACCCAGCTACGGGATTCAGTATTGAATCCCGGCGGTCGGGATCCCGGCGTTCAGAATCCCGACACCGGAATCCCGACAGCCGAAATGCCGACAAGGGGGGGGACGTGGATCGCCCCCCCTTGCGGGCTCGCTGCGCTCGCCACGCAGCGGGCCCGGTGCCTCGCTACGCTCGGCACACTAATTTATTCTCCCTCCAGGGGTGTCGTGGACACCCACGGAGGGAGAATGTGTCGGCATTTTGGCGGTCGGGATTCCGGCGTCGGGATTCTGAACGCCGGGATCCCGACCGCCGGGATTGTAACTGCATCCCCAGCTACGTTATGACCCTTGAAATCACATTCAAAACTCGATGCCAATGATTTAGGAGATCATTTAAATATAATTATTTCATCTACACTAATTTAGCATGTAAAACCAATGTGGTACTTTACACTAAATGTTTTTATCAAATAAAAATGATAATTCATCGATTGACAGAGCACTGTATACAGCACTGGTGCAGTCACTGCTTGGACTGAAAGACAGGCCTTATTTAGAGCAATTACATTGAATGGGAACTGTTTGATCTTTCATCATCTGTACTGTACAGTATTTTATGTCTCTGCTCGCACAGTCTGTCATTATCTTTTAATTTCATATGATAAAATTGCAGTAATTCAGCTATGAAAGCATCTTTTGTTTTGATAGAGAACATCTTTTATGAGCAGCCTTGTTTTATTCCCTAATACCTTCAAAATGAAAATCTTGTCATAGCTGCTAACAAATGGCTACATGAACAATAATGCCAACAATAATGTCTGGGTTTGAAAGCTATATCCATATATATCCAGTAAAATTAATAATAGAGACATTAGTAAAAATGTCCTGTTATTATTTAATCTCTACAAGTTATGTCAGTGAGCCGCACGCCTCTCCTATAAGGATGTACGTAGGTGGCTGGATACGGCCACAATATCAATCAATCACTTAACCATACCTCCCAACTTTACAAGTTGGACATGTGGAACCTAGCGCCCAGGAGGTTCACCTGTGCCTGTAAATGGGGTGTGGACTCAGGTGAAGTGGGCGGGGCCTCAGGTGGAGGGTGCGGGGCTTTGCAGCATGAACCCCCTGTTTTTCTTCTTTTGGGGGCATGCCCAGTGCTATTTGAGCCGCCAGTTCCCCTACATGTGCACAGCATCTATACAGTGATCACTGTCGGCATTGTAGAGCAGAGCTGAGGTGATCACAGGCTCACCCATCCGGCCCCCCTGAGGCCTGCATGTGAGACATTGTCCTGCTGGAATCGGGACAGTTGGGAGGTCTGACTTACCTACCTCTCTACATATGTAATTGTTCTTTGCACTCAGATTATTTCCATGAGAAAAAACAATATGCATAGTGTAATGATTTGTCAGCATTTTAAACCTGTCACTATGGGCCTGATTTGAAAGATGAAGGTTTGCATTAAGATCGGATGGTTGGCGTACTGCACATTTATTTAATTTATTTATTAACAGTCTCTTATATAGCGCACACATATTCCGCAGCGCTTTACAGAGTATAGTTGAACATTCACATCAGTCCCTGCCCCAGTGGAGCTTACAATCTATATTCCCTACCACATATACATCCACACACAGACATTCTAGGGTTACTTTGTTGGGAGCCAATTAACCTACCAGTATATATTTGGATTGTGGGTGGAAACTGGAGGAAACCCGGAATGGAACCCATGACCTCAGTGCTGTGAGGCAGTAATGCTAACCATCACACCATCCGTACTCCCACCTGTGCAGGACCCATTATTTGCATGTTCAGAATGGGTCCTGTGTCATCACACATGGTGTCCCCTAATCAGCAACCTGATTGCCTTTGATCACGGGTGGGCTTAGCCAGAAGGCATCTGTGAGACAGTGAATGGTTGACAGCTCAGGAGTATGATTTTGCTTTTCTATTATTTATCCCCATGAATCTGTGGGTAGGGTCCCCAGTGCATTACTGTGCCCAGTGTCTAGAATGCTGTTCAGGTGGCCCTGCCATTGCAATGTTACCTACAATTATATCTGAGCTCCCGATACAATGACACCCCCAATGTGCTTAGGGGGTTATTCAGACCTGATCACTGGGCAGCTAAGATTCGAAACCCAGCGATCAGGTAATCGCCGCCCAGCCACAGTGAATTCCCACCCTGTGCAAGCCTGTAAATTGCTATGCAAGGCGTGCGAAAATATTGCAGCGCTGCCAGTAACGACAAATTCATATGGAAGCTGCTCACCATCGAATGAGTTTTCCACTGTGTGCAGTCTGTGCATAGTCGGTGGGATAGAAACAGGATGATCGGGGCTGGAGCTGACGTCATATGACTTCCCTTCAAATGCCTGAACACGCCGCCATTTTCTCTGACACTGCCAGAAAACGGCCGAATACCACCCAAAAATGCTGGCTTTCTGTCAATCAACTTTCGTAGGGCCAGCGATAAAATGCAGGATGGCTTTGTGTTTGCGCACTATGAGCCGTATGCATAAGCAGTTGTTCAATTGTTGCATGGCCTGCAAATATGCAGCTGTGTGGTCAGTTCTGAATAGTTCACACCACTGTTACGTACAAGTTATAATTGGAAACCCCCCTCTCCCCCCCCACTGTGCTCAGTGCGCACCGCTGTTACCTACAATGATATGAGACCCTTACACTCTCACACCTAGTGTAATAAATGAATACCACTGCTACCTACAATTATAACAGAGACCATTACCCTCTCATATAGGGGATATTGGCACCAAGGTTGGGTGGTTCCAGTTGATAGATCTACAGTGTCTAGATAGAAATTCAATAGGTCGACATGGTAATATAAGGTCAACATGATCATGAAAAGATCAATACATGAAAATGTCGACATGAGTTTTTCTAAATTTGTTTGGGACATTTTCATAATTTACCATCCACATGGACTACAACTGAGGCCATGATTCTGGTTCACGTACAAAGCAGTGGTATTTTGCTGAATGTCCCCGCAGACCTGCAAATGGATGTTTTGCATAAACATCCATTTGCAGGCTTGCGTACAGGCCCGAAATCATTCGATGGTCACCGACCATCAAATGATTTCTGAAGAGCTTGCTAACCTCAATCACTCTCGGGTGCCGTGCCATGCTCCGAGAACAAGACGGACAGTTGACATCCGATGACGTCAGCTGCCTGTCCCCAGAAGGCGTGAAGCCGCCCCTGTTTGCATTGGGACACGCAGCATTTTCCTGGGCGCACCCAGTGTTTTTGTGGGTAATTCCAGGAAACACAGGGAATTCGCATGCCTCAGAGTCTATGCAAGTTTTTGAAGGCCGCCCGTAGAGAAGACCTGCACATGCGCATATTCGCTTATGTGCATGCGCAGATCTTCAATGTTGGTCCCCATTCTGAAATTTGCAACGGACCGAGTAGATCATAATGACCCCCTGAAAATGGTAAAGTGTGCCATGCTAAGGGAGGCACCAGGCCCAAAGCATGGTGAATGAAGAGAGCCATGCGAGGTACGCATTACACTAGTTTGGAGTCCATGTCAAAAGGTGTTGACATTGACATAAATTATTATTGAAAAAACTCACGTCAATCTTTCCAAGTCAAGCTTTTGACCACATCGATTTAAATGAAATAGACACTTACTATAGAATATAATCTGATCTTTGTTATGACAATTTCAAACACAGAATACTGATAGCACACAGTACAAATTTAGATAAAAGATTCAGATAAATAATACAATTCCAGGCCATATGTAAAAACAAAAATAAACGTGTTATTACAACAGATGTTCATGATGTGCGACCTGAGAATATAATGGTGGCCATCATTTTATAAAAGCCAGCTTCTGGGAAATTTGCCTATTTTCACCAATCTGCTGTGACCAAAGATGCTGTACCAAGCTAAATTACACCCCCCTCTGAATAAGCCATATGTGATTTATAAACAAAATAAACTTTGTGCTTACCAGGATATTATGACATGGTAGCAGAAGTTCTAGAAATTAGATGTATTATGTACTGTTTGTATGTAATGCAGCATTTAGGAATCTGTAGAGGGTGATGAGGAGTTGGGGGGAGGATTTTTCTTCACGTGGCAAGAGATTAATGGTGTGGTATATGTGACCATAGGAGGGCGACAAGTAGTCGCCTTGTCAACAAGTAGTATGGGGACACCAGAATGTAGAGCCGTTATGTCAAAAAGGGGCATACTGTATGTATTAAGCCTGGTGAAGAGATAAAGTGGAGATAAAGAAGAAGGTGATAAAGCACCAGCCAATCAGCTATGTTTGGAAAATGGCAGTTAGGAGTTGATTGCGTGGTGCGTTATCTCCTTCCACTTTATCTCTTCAATACATCTGCCCCAGAAAGTATCAGAAGAGAGGAGCACAAGTAGTACCACGCCACTCATGCACATAAGTTATAATATTAACAACACTAGTAGTAATAACACTATTAAGCTCATCAGTAGTAATCTATCATGTCTATCAGTACATGAACTCCCGGGATAGTACGATATTAGACAGATCAACTGGCATAAACACTATCCCCTTGCTTCATGGTAAATACAAGCCAGTCAAAAATGCAATGGTATCTTTATTAAAAAGTGATGCACAATATAAAATAGTAGCAAAGTTAGACAACAACCATGGTTAGCAGAGGCCAAGGGCCAGGTTAGTAGCCAACATTTCAATCACACCATACTCCATAGTGGGCCTATTTCATGTTTGTATGCACCTAACGGATTATAGGCAAACTGTGCAAGGTGGCATGTGAATGCATGATGGTGCCAATGAAATCCCGCTAGCATTGAGAACTGTCATGAGTGATTGGTCATTTGAAGATGTTACCGGGCAGTTTAAGCAGAGTGATTGGGAAAACACAGGCATATTATGTCTGTTTTCGTGGCTTCTATCTTCTGATGGCTGTGTGATCACACATGCAAATAAATGACATCCTATTGGTTACTGCTGTGTCTAGGCATCGTAGCCATAGACCAACCCTTAGCCCCAATGTTCTCCGTAATTGCATATAGTCCACTAATGCCCTAGTGCCCGATTCAGGTAAACGCTGCACAAGTTAATTCCCGTCCATGTGAACGGCTGCAAATTCATTTGCAGCCATACACATGAGGGGAAAAACATTCGCAATCACTCAACATCTAATGGTTTTCTGCTCCGTTTGCAGCAGCAAACGCGCTTTGACGCTTATGTCTGATAGGGTCTCCACGAGTTTACAGTCCAAGGTCCTGTGTTCCTTCAATTGACCAATGTTATTTACTGGACTAGCAACCTGGGTCAGTGACCAGGTATGACCTGGGTCTTGATGACTCAAATGTTGCCTAAAAGAAGCTGCAAGGGACAGTAGTGCTTGTAGATGATATCATCTCCAAGTGCCCACTGTAAGCTGGAAGACACAGATCCGGTGTAAATCAGAATCACTTTATTGGCCATGTATACTCTTGTATACTAGGATTTTTTTGTGGATACAGTGCAGCTTGAAGCATGGTACAAGAGGGATAACAGGACATACATACATTGCATCAGTTGCGCATACAAATGACAATTCACAAGTTATGATTTGCAAGGTTAGACAGAGCAGTCAGGTGTGTAGATTTGCAGGATCTTAGAGTACATTGTTCAATAGTTGAATAACTATCGGGAAGAAGCTTTTTGTGGTTCTTGATGACTTGGCAGGGATGGACCTGAAACGTCTACCTGATGGGAGAATATCAAACATGTTATGGCCAGGGTGGAGTTTTTCTGCCACAATCTTCCCAGTGCGCTTCTTGTCCCTGCTTAACTATTGTTCCCGTTTCAGGGGGAGGTCCATCCCAATAATCTTCTATGCTGTCCTCACCACTCTTTGCAGGCTTTGTTTGTCAAATTCATTGGCCCCTCCATACCAGATTGTAATAGAGGAGCATAGAACGGACTCCCCCATAGCAGTGTACAAGAGCCGCAGCAGCTTTTTTCAGTTGCCTCAGGAAGAAAAGCCGCTGTTGGGACTTTTTGACATGGAATGTTGGGCTCCCATCTGAGGTTGCTAGAGATTTTTGTACCAAGGAATTTGAAGGTCTCTACCCATGACACCACTCTGTTGGAAATTACTAGTGGGACCTTGACATTTGGTTTTTCTCCTGAAGTCTACTACCATCTCAACTGTTTTGATGAGGGAATAACCCATGTATAAACTGGAACAAGTACACAAAGCCCTAGCTTCAATCTGTGCTCAGTGTCCCGGATCAGAGCAGGGTCGACGCTGGGGTTTTAAGTCTGAAAGGGGTATTAGATGCACAAGAGGGTTATTTGAAGCATGGCCTACAGATATATAAAATAACTAAAAGATTCTCATCTTGGTCTTGAAGGCAAATAATTATACTCTAAGTTATTTTCAAAATATATTTTCACCGTGTGCCCGGAAGAACATTTCCATCTGGCAGCTCTGTGATCTAAATATACGGCAGTAGAATTGTTAATGTTATTGCAAAATGTAATGATGAATTGAAGACAAATACTGTAAAAATGAAGGTGAAAATAATTAGATTGTAAAACAAGAAGTAAGGTTGAAAAGCAGTACAGTAATACAAATGAGGCTGAAAGTGTCATGAAAACTATTTATAATTTATAATAAGAATATGGAGCAATATAGTGATAACATTTGATATGCATTTTAATTAAAGGGCTTGCATTACAGAGTTATTTTACATATGAAAATGTCTTTGTCCCCTCTACATTAATCTTGTCCCTTCTGCCTGGTGTGAGGAATTAACTGTTCATTAATTTAATGCCTGCCTGGAATAATTAATAACAGCCTCTGATCACGGACCTGATGTAATGCCGGAGAATGTGATTATTTATGAAGCTTGCGCACAAATACAGCAGATCCTGCTGGTACATTTAATGTTCCAGAGCATTCTGTGGCATGTACAACAAATTACATCATAGTAGTAACAGACAAAGGGACACGCACAGTGTCAACTGGTTCTTCTATATAAATTTCCCTGCAAGTTGCAACGCTTGAGATGCTCAACCTGAGGATGTGAGCATACTCTAGTTGCAGAGATGCAACACTGCTGGTGATTTAGGGCCAGGTTTACTAAGCTTCACAAAGTGATAAAATGGAGAGTGATAAACAACCAACCAATCAGCTCCTACCTGTCATGTCACAGGCTGGGTTTCAAAAATGACATATAGGAGCTGATTGGCTGGTTGTTTTTCACTCTCCATTTTTTCCCTATTGAAGCTTGATACATCTGGCCCTAATGGTGTGTACACGCGGTCAGATGTGGATAGTATCTGAAGGCACATCAGATTTGCATACAAGTATGACTATATAGTGCAGATCTGCACCATATAGTCAAGGCAGACAAGACTTTCTGCCTTGTGATACGTGAACGCGCATCGGAATCGGATCGGGATCTGAAGGGTTAAAACCCTTGCGATCTGCATCCGATTCCGATCCGATGTTGACTATATCGTCAACATCGGAAGGCACAAAGTACCGTGTGTACACACCATTAGAGACCACAGCAGTCTTGAAGACTGATCTACAATGTAATATCTAGTCAAAATTCTAACTACAGTAACTACTTTTTTTTTTGCCATGCTTAATTGAAATATGCCACGCTTAAGTGCTTAGCACACATCATTAACACATTTGACACTTTCTGAGCGATGTAGATGCTAGGAAGCTCAAGGGGATTCGGCCATGCTAAATTGCTCATGCTAAGTCGCTGGCACAAAGAGCTATGTGTAGCCCAATCTCAAAACGATCAAACACCCATAAAATGAGTAGTCCAGTTGCATATTGTTATTCAGTCACCACTCAAATTATCCCCAGACATTTCTGTGCATCTAGAGACACACGTTTCCTGGTGACAGAAACCTTTATTTACTGTTATTTTATGGTATGCAATCAGGGAAGGTCTGGCAACACTTGGCCTAGACTCTGCAACAAATGTAAGGAACCCAACTATACTTGGTAATAGAATTTTGCAAAGCGCCCCATTGAGGGATGGGCATGTCATTCTCCAAGGAAAGGGCGTGTCTAGTTCCATATATGGAGAGATTGTGAACGTGGCACCTAGAAGCGTGGGTGTGTACTCATAGGTGTGCGCAGCCCATTTATTTAGGGGGTGCACTATTAGAGGGGCGTGTCCATCACCGCCTACTGGGCGTGTCCATCATCGCCTATTATTACTCATAATGCAACACACTGCAATTCCCATTAGACATAATGCCACACACAATAATGCCCATCACACATGCCACACACAGTAATGCCCATTCCACACAACGTAATGCCCATTACACAAGGCTTGAAAATTGTTAGTGAAATATGGGCAATAGGGACAGTGCGCGCCAATTTCATACCGTAATGCATAATACACATAACACAGCCATTACATAGTATACCAGATTGCATAATGCCCATTATATGTTATGACAAACACCTTAATTCTCATTACATGTTGCGCCTCACACTGTGATGCCCATTACATGTTACGCCTTACAACATGATGCACCTTACACTCTATGCCTCACACCGTGATGGCCATTTCACATTACGCCTCAGATTATGCCATGTGGGGGAAGGGGTGTGAAATGCTAATTGCCAAGAGTCACATGCTCCTTACCATGGGTTTCATGCTCCCTGGGAAGGGGGTGGTTAAATCCTCGTTGACAGGGGAAGTTTCATGCTCATTGCTGGGGGTGCTCACTGCACGCCAGCGCTCCCGGAATCCACACTTCTGGGTAGCGCTGGGCGCTCTTCTTGTCAGAAGCCCACCGGAGCCGCAGCCACCTTCCCTTTTGAGCCGCTGGCCGGATGCTGCACGCCGCACACTGAAGCTACTTTACTTGTCAGCGGCAGGCAGCATCCGGCCAGCGGCTCAAAAGGGAAGGTGGCTGCGGCGGGCGGTGTTTCAGGTACAGCGGCCCGTGCCCTCCCTTCTCTTCAGAGTGGCAGGGCCCGGGACACTTGTACCCCTAGTACCCAAGAGCAAATGTAGGATTCACGGGAGGGGGTTTCTGTTCATACATACACACACACATTTTAATACTGAAATAACATCATAACATGTTTCCAACAAAGCATACTACTGTTCCGGAAGGCCAGGAACCAGGAATAGTACCCAATTTTTATGAGCCTCCCATCCATTCTGGGACTGTAAGCAAGTATGACACAGTATACATACACACAGCCGACACACACATTATACATACACACAGCCAACACGCGCACACACACATAGTATACACATACAGAGCCCCCCTCCACACACACATAGTATACATATACACAGCTTTGGTTATGTGATACTTATCTTGCCTGAAAGTCCTGCAGAGTGCCGCTCCCGCCTCTCCCTCCAGGACATCATTGTCTATTTCTTGCCCATGTGCATGTGAGCGGTCACCGAGGCATTGTTTGGTGTTTGATTGGAGTGCTGGGTCAGTGTGGCTATTTATATATGTATGATTACACAATATATACACGCAGCCCCTCTATGCACACACACACTATACATATACACAGCCCACACATATGAACACATAGTATACATACAGGCACAGCATGCACATACAATGTACTGTAGTATACACAGAGCCCCCTCCCCCCCCACACACACACACACACATACACAGTCCCACTATGCACACACACACACACACACACACACACACACAGTATACATATACACAGCCCACACATATACACACATAGTATACATACAGGCACAGCATGTACATACAATGTACTGTACTATACACAGAGCCCCCCCACACACACCCACATACACAGCCCCACTATGCACACACACAGTATACATACAAAAAGCTGATGCACACACACACACCTTTTTGACAAAACAATAAAAAACAGCCAGCATCATTAAAAAACAATATAATCACGTTTTCTACCTTCCCCCTCCCCCTCTAAAACAATCTCATAGACTGCTCATAAAACATACAAACCCCCCTGTTCCAGCACCTCCCAATTAGCAGAATACCTGGTCCACTCCTGCAGCACTTTTTAAACACCCGGAAGTCCTCACCCAGCCACTCGGCCAGCGCTTCTCAGTAATGCCTGAGAGGAGCTGAGCACTTCAGCAGTTCAGCTCCCCCTACAGGCAGTCAGGGTCCTCACTATCTAGTCTGTACTGTAGCCTGCGCTGCTTCACTCCCGGCAAAAAAAAAAGCTATTCAACTGCTGCAATCGTGCGGGGGTGCCTGTCATTAGGAGGTGCCTGTGCACCCCTGGCACCCCCTGTGCGCACGCCTATGTGTGTACTGCTACATCTGAGAGGAATCTAGTAAAATGACTTATATACAAATGTAGATAAGCCCCAAAGCAGTTAGTAAGAGCTACTATACTTGGTAAAGTGCTGGGAAATGGTGCTGATGATTCAATGTAAATGTATCTGTCTCTCATTCTCTTTTTTCCAAACAGTGTAATGTGGGCTAGGTGAAATGAGGGAGATTGCTAGACTAATAAGGGAGAGAGGGAGATTGCTACTATTTCAGGGAGTCTCCTGCAGAATGCAGGAGGGTAGGCAACTATGCAATACTTTCATTTATGGAAGATGAAGGTGTTCCTCTAGATTTTTTGCTTTGTGCTGCCTGCTCAAAAATAATACTATTCTATTCCAGCGAGCCAGATCATCTTACTTTCAGGTGGTGATAATGCAACCTAGATGCCATTTATTGAATTATTCAAGAGGCTACTCTGTATATAGTATCTCTTTCTGGCTGTTAATGCTTCCTTATTTGCTAACACGGGCGTCTGTGGAATTTACATGCAAAAATAATGTCCTTCAAGTTCCTTTTAGGGAATGTTCTTTGTCTCTTATTAGTAATCAGCACAGTTTTGAATAGAGTAATTTACTGAAAAGAATAGGATTACTTATCAGTTTGCCAAAGTATTCTGAGTACAGCAACTATTATCTCCAACTGTTCCTCTAAAGATGCCTTGTTTGGCTTCATTACCTTTTCACACCAGAAATTGCATTTCTCTCTATGTTAGTGTATGAAGTCACAGTAATGATAAGAGAAATACTTCGTGTGGACTGACTGAATCTAAAGGCCCCCATCCACTAGTTAGCCCAGGAGGCTTGCGATTTGGTACTTGAGTGGTTTTTTTTTGGTGATATTTATCTGATGGGGAAATTCACAGGGAATAATCAGGCACTAATCAAGGGCTGGATTTCTATATAAGCAGCTGCTCAGAAAGGGGGGTAGTCAGTCACCACCAAAACAAAAAGAGGTACACAGTCACGCACAAGGCATGTGAGCAGCGCTATAACATAAGAGTATATACTGATTCTATTGGTGTTTGAAAAATGTATCTTTTTACTTAAATGTATAACCATATAAAATCAATAAGATAAAATACAATACAGAGATCACATGAAAATAAATATATAAAAAGGGGAGAATTACACTTTCACGTCTCAGGAATTGAATCAGGAGTGTGGATATGGGCCCCGCTAGGGGCGATTCTCTATCACAGAAATGCGGTAAAAACCCAGTTATCGGGGTTTTTACCGCATTTCTGTATGCTGTACTGTGCCTCCGCAGTGGCAGCGCTGCGGAGGTAATCGCCAGCAAAAGCTGGCGATTCCCTGCAGAACCTTATGGGCTTCTTACAGCAGCGCTGTTTGAGGGATCCGTCACGGATCCGTCCCAGCATGCGCTGCGGCCGGCACGTCACCCTGCGCAATGGATTGCTCTGGCTCCTGATCTCTGATCCCCAAGTCCCCAGCACCTCCTGAAAGTTGAGACTCTAGGTTTTTATACTATTGAAGGCCAAGAAATCTATTTCCAGATAATGGCAATATCTGCAGTCAAACAAGCTGCCCTTCCACCGGAAAATGACGAATATTAAGCCCACTCCATTATCCAACCCTCCACTGCGTATAAAACACCCCCTACCTCCCTGGAAGTCATTTACAAGTGACCCTTCATTCAGCTTAGTGCCCCCTTCCACACGTTAGTGTTCACCCTCCCACCACCTGTGCAGTAAAGGAGTAATTAGCAGAAGTTACTGCTCCAGGTCCTACATGTTGAATGGAAGATAGAGCACCCCCTGCCACCTGTGGGACATCAAAGCTGCTGCTGATAGCACCCCCCACCCCTAGGAGGGGAGAATGGGTAAGGGCCTCAGTGCATTGCTTTGCCCAGGGGCCCACACTGCTGTTAAGACGGCCCTGGCCATAGGCGTGCGCACGGGGGAGGTGCCGGGGGTGCACAGGCACCTCCTAATTACAGGCACCACCCCCTCCCCACACGATCGCAGCCAGGTCCGACATCACAGTTGAATAGCCGGCTGCAGTGACAGACGCGTCAGAACTGCAGCAGGATACACTACATCGTAGAGAGGACCCTGGCTGCCTGTAGGGGGAGCTGAAGTGCACAGACAGGCAGCTCCTCTCAGGCATTACTTAACAGTGCTGGCCGAGTGGCCAGTTGAAGAGGACTCGGGAGTGAGGACTTCCTGGTGTTTAAAATGTGCTGCAGGTGAGCTGGAACAGGGGGGCTTGTATGTTATATGAGGCTATGACTTTTTTTTAGAGGGGGAGGGGGAAGGTATATTGGTCTTTAATAATGCTGGATGCTTTTTTTTGTTATATCATAAAGGTGTGTGTGTAAGCTTTTTGTAAGTATACTGTGTGTGCATAGGGGGCTGTGTATATGTATACTATGTGCGTGGGAGGGGGCTCTGTGTATACTACAGTACATTGTGTGTGCGCATGCTGTGCCTGTATGTATACTATGTGTATATGTGTGGGCTGTGTATAACTGTGTATATGTATACTGTGTGTGTGTGTGCACTTTTTATTTTACACTAGCAATGTAATATCCTAGAGTGTAAAATCATTTGTAAAAAATAAACAAAGATGGCAGTTTTAGCTGTTTTTAAAAAAAGAATTATTAGTAACATATAGCGTGTTAACTCCTCTGCCAGGGGTGATTTCCAACTGGCGTTTCTAGGCCGTGACACTTGGGCTACTAGCCAAATTTCCTAAAGCAATCATCCAGATAATTTCTAAAATAGTTTTGATTTGATTATTGTTCAGTGGTAACTTGTTTGAGATGCTGAAACTGCTGCATGACTACAATACTAAGTACAACTTCAATAACCAGAAATGTCATTTACTATTAGTGTAAGAATAGAAGTTACATGTGCAGAATAGGTACATGCTGACCTTACTTGTGGATAAAGCTCCAGGTCCTTTGAGAACATTGCAACTTAAGTAGCAATACGTAGGCCAACACACTAATCAAAGTCACGTTATGGAAAGAGAAATGAGGAAGGCAAAAGCAAACTTTACATCAGGAGGAAACCTTAAATACAAACGGCTCTCGAGAGTAAAAGCTGAACAATGAGTAGTCTTAAAGTCAGTTTGTACAAAAGAAGAGACAGAAAAAGACCCGCGTGGAGATGTAATAAGCTTTGGAGAAAGATAAAATAGAAAGAGATAAAGCATACTTACCTACCTCTTTGGTACTTCTCACTGGGAGAAGCCCAGAAAAGAGATGCTGATGCGCCCTTTGCAGGTCTACAAAAAAAGGGGATGGGACAAAAAGCGATGTAAAATTATACCATTTGTGTCATTTTAGATCTACCCCCCCTCCCAAATGTCACAATTGCTGGTATTTCTCTGGGGAAAATAAGGTGTCTGTGGTGGTCCGGGGAGGATATGGGAGACTTGTGCAAATTTCTGGGCAGATGTGAGAGCCGCCTGATTTATGGGAGGGTAAGCAAAAATGAGATAATGGCCCTCATTCTGATCCATTTGGTCCCCCACTTGTTCGTACAGGGAACTGATGGTTGTAACCTGTCGATGCTCATAATTAGTTATGTGCATGTGCAGGGCTTCTGTGTAAGTGCCTTTGCCGAACTGCACTGTCGGCACACAAGGGGGGGGGGGGGTGTGCAACAGGAGCGGTGGCGGATCTCTGACATGGGAATGCTCAGCATTTCATGGATGTTCCCATTCAAACGCTGGGCGTTCCCAAGTGGCATGATGCTGTGTGCCGGAGTTGGGCTGGGATACGGCGGCGGAGGGGATGGCAGGACAGCGCAACAACTGCTCAGTAAGCTGCGAGCTTCGCAGCTTACCAAGCAGATCTGAATGAGGGCCAATATACTAACCAATCAGCTTCCAACTGTCATTTTCTAAACACACCCTGCACTTCTAACTTTGTATATTGTATTTTGGGTGTCAAAAGGGTTAGACACCAGTGTGTGCTGCCAATGGCAGACCTCCTCTAAAGCACTCCAGTATTTCTTCATAGACTCTTTTTACCTAATGTCGACATCACGACTGTCGACTTAGTGGGAGGGAGGGGGGGTCAGCATTATCATTGTTGATATTGTAGATTTTGACTGCATCCCTTTCTAGACCTATTATACATCTGTTCATCTCTGACCCTTGCCATATTAAAGGATCAAATTTGCGGTGATAAAATGGGCGGTGATAAAGTGCCAGCAAATCAGCTCCAAACTGTCAGTTACAGGCTATGTTTGGAAAAAGAACAGTTAGGAGCTGACTGGCTGGTGCGTTATCACTGACTACTTTATCACTTCACCAGGCTTAACAAATCTGCCCCTAAGTCTCTTATGTCTCAGTGTTAACGAATAAACAACTTCAGTAAACTTTAGTGCATGGGTTACGGGTAATCAGTTTTTAATAAAGTTATAGAAAAAGAAAGAAGAAAAAGAGTGCAAAATGAGAAGGTGCATTTCCATCTCTACACAGTACAAAATAGGAACAAGGGCCCTCATTCTGATTGACCCCCAAAGCTGCGAAATTCTAAGCTTTGCGAGGCATCTAAATGCCGCCCACACGAAGGTTCGCTTGCAGCGCGCACTCCGAATCTCCCAGCGCGCATGCGAATGGATGTTTTCATAAACATCCATTTGCAGATTGCATGCAGGGCAGAAATCATTTGATAGTCGCCGACCATTGAATGATTTCTCTAGCGCTCGCAGATCTAAGACACTCTCTGGTGTCGTAGATCAGCGGCGCCCCTGTACGGGAAGAGGCCCGGAAGCTGACATACGTGACATCAGCTGCCTGCCCCAGAACCCGCGCCACTGGCAAATTTCCATGGGAATGCCAGGCGCTAGCAGTGGCTGCCACCCCACGCCCACACTGCTATGTGTGAACGTGCCGGCGAGTAATCAATTCCCGGCTGCACATGCGCATAAAAGCTTATGGTTGCCCGACATCGCTCCCCTGTGCGAATGTGCAGGGGAGCGTAGCGATTAGAATAACCTCCAAAGTGTATAGTTAACATATGAATAGAAACAACTCATTGATTAGCTAGAACCAATATTAAGTTTCTCATAATGGGGCAGATTTACTAAGCCTTAACAAGAGATAAATGCAAGGGTGATAAAGGGGTTTATTCTGGTTCAGGCGGCTGGGCCGTAAGCGTACGTTCCAGGTTTTTTTTTTTATCTGCGCAAGCGTACCTTCCGCAATGCGCAGGCGCGATGACTCCACAACGCTCACGGACAGGTCTTTCCATGCGAAAAAACCTGTCCGCAAGAGTACGGTCATTGTGGGCGGCATATGGGCGTGTTGAGGGGAGCGGCTGAAATAATGAGGGAAACTGGGCGTAAACATGGGCGTACACAGGGGTGTGCACAAAAAATGTACAGTGCTACTACCGCTCGATCGGCGAAAGCACCGTGCATTTCGGACACAAAACAGGCGGACGCCACCGCCACCTCCACCTCCAGACCACCCCTACAGATAACGCATGAGAGCGGACGCCTGGTTCTGCTAATTAACACTGATTACTACTCAAACACATACACCTGAATGTAATAAGCAATGCTGCAGTCTATTAAGTCCAAACCATTATTTCACTACCTGCAAGCCACACACAGCCCTCAAACACATTGGAAGCATATCTTTCTACACTTCTCTACATGTAAAGGTTGGTTTCATTTTAGTTAAGATTCTTTTTAAGACCTGCTTATATATGCCAAGGTTGTTATTTGGAAACCATTTACACACATTCAGTAAGTGTTTTCATATACTTTAAACAGCAGCACACTCAATCTACACAAGTCGACATGTGTCAACCTTTTCACTCTTATACAAACATATTTTTTTTAATTATGATAAAAATACATAAACCACATCTAACAGCTACAAGGATGTTTCAGCAATGTTTTAAGGCCATGGCCACTATTTAGTTTTTGTATTTTTATTAGGCTGTTCATTAAGGTCGACAATTGAGGTAATAGAAAACAATAATTGATGAACAATTAGAATAATTCATTTAATTGGCTTAATCATAGTTGAAAGGCTAGATTAGCAGGGCCATATATGATCGGTGACATATGCTGAGTTTTCCATTGAAAACAGGCGAGACCCGTCCGTACAAGGTGGCGAACGCTCAGATAGCCGTGAGATGTCGGTGTGAAAACGGACGAAAGCTGTCCGTATATGGTGGCGTACGCTCTGTTGTACGCCAGTTATTGGTGTCTAGGAGGAGATCCGTCCGTGTACGGTGGCGTACGCTCAAGTGTACTCCACTCCCCTTTGTCGGTGTTTGTGGCCGTCCGTATGCGGATGTTTTGTGGGTGGACTTTCGCTCACCGTCCGCGTACAGGAAACGTACGCTGATACGGAACGTACGTACGTTTGGTCGCCTGAACCAGAATAAGGCCCTCAGAGAGATAAACGTCCAGCCAATCAGCTCCTAACTGACTTTTTTCAATCTCAGCCTGTAACATGGCAGTTGGCAGGTGATTGGCTGGACATTTATCTCTCCTTATCACCCTTGCATTTATCTCTTGTTAAGGCTTAATACATCTGCCCCATTAATAGTAAAATAAATGACACTCTTTTCACCTAAAGATCAGTATGTTGGAAAATCTTAAATAACCAAATACAGTTTGTTATGGTCAAAGTGATAGGTACTGTACAACCAGTGTCAGTTTGCTGTCAATCAGAAAACATTAACAATCTGTACACCACCACATAACTGACCCTAAGAATACATGATAGGTAGGCCCAATTTACTTGACTGAATATTTTTTTTCCAAATTCATCAAAATAAATAAATGCTGATACAGTAGGGTGCCATGATTTAAGAGAGTTTAGGAATCACTGGTTTAGGGGAAAGTATAGGTAAAGTATATACACTGATGATATGTGGATACTTACAGTCCCAAATTTGCAGTTATTTAAAGATTTTTCTGAAGGGAATATAGTAATCTTCGTCTATTTTTGTAAAGGCCATTAAGTTGCTGCTACCCTCAAGGTTATGTCAGAATTCCCCCTTTATGCCAGGTATCTCATTGGAAATTAGTTTAGCTACGGAACAAAGTTTGAGTTCCTGAGACAGTTATAGAATCCAATAGATCAATAAAATTATCCAGAGCTCTAAAACTCATTAGGATTGCATTAGATGTTATGTTCATATTTATTCTAGAAGTTTGTAGGATCAAAAACTAATCTCTAAATGGAATTTTTCATGTCATGCTGGGTTCTAATTTTACCCTTGGTTTTACCATAGAAAAGTGAACCAGTTATTTCCTTAGTTTAGGATTGTAACTTTTAAAATACTTTGGGAGTACCATGGTGGCAATAGGACTGGGTCTTTTCACCCTCTATCACTGGAGAGACACTTAAGTGAGCTGGAACAGGATTCTGTAGGAATTCATGGGCATACAGTAACTATAGAGGTTGCGGGCAGTGTGACTGCTATGTGGCCCAGAGGCTTATGGGGGACTGGATCCCAGTGATAAAGTTGCATGCTAATTTCCCAGATCTGCTATGTAATTGGATTTGATCACTGGCCCAGTCTGATTTGCGTGACATTACATTTTTAGTGAGAAGAATGTGTAGTGGATGTTATAACGGGGTACTTGTGAGTTATCCGGGCTGCCGATTTCTAAATCGGGTCGGATCGGGCACATTGCATCGCATCGCATGCGACCATCGGATGCGATGCGATGCGATGACCCGATTTTTCCATAGGAATCAATGTTAAAATGGACTGGGTCCATTTTAACATGGAATTCAATGGGAAAAAGGGGTCCTTTTCATACCCCTACTATCCAAGTGGGCATGGAGTTGGATATAAACCTGTGCCGAGCCCGAAGCGTGGCGAGCGTAGCGAGCCCCGCGAGGGGACACAGAATACCGTCCCCTCGCGGGGCTCGCTTCGCTCGCCACGCTTCGGGCTCGGTGGCTCGCTACGCTCGCCACAGGTTTATATCCAACTCCATGCCCACTTGGATAGTAGGGGTATGAAAAGGACCCCTTTTTCCCATTGAATTCCATGTTAAAATGGACTCAGTCAATTTTAACATTGATTCCTATGGAAAAATCGGGTCATCGCATCCGATGGTCGCATGCGATGCGATATCGCATCGCATCGCATCTGATTGTATGCCTTAACTTAAGGCATACAATCAAAAAATGGGCAGCCCGGATAACTCACAAGTACCTATAACTGTATAGGGCACTGTAATGTGGCATAATTTGAACTGGAGGCCACTGTAATTACAATGATTACAATGATGTGCTCATTGTAATGTGGAGGGCAGTAAAAGGTTACAAAACAAGAAACAGGGCCCAGTAATGTGGCATAATATGAAATGGAGGCATTATCCTGTGGCCTAAAATGAACTGGTGCACTTTAACACGGCATCATTTGAACTGGAGGACACATTAATATAGCACAGTGTGAACAGGGGGCACTGAAATGTGGCAAAATATGAACTGGGGACACTGTATATCATCATTTTAATGGGCTTTTTGAACAAAATCTTGCCTAGGTGTGCAAAATTGGTCAGGCCAGTGCTGAATAACGTAGACATGATGCTTATGAGATCCTCTGTAATAATAATAGTGTGTGTATGTGTGTGTAAAATGCTTGTGTATCAAGGAGGTGCCACAGGGTTGGCAGGTTGGTAAGAAACGTAATAGTTCATAATTCTTTTGTTAGTGAGTAAGTACCTGATACATGTACACTACATTGATAAACCCCCAGTCTTGTAACCGGAACATCTACTTTCACTGAAAGTGTCGTTTTCTAAATCTGCACATACGTGGGTGTGAAATATAGCTGTGCTGCTCTCCATAAATAACCCTTTGCGCTACTTATCATCAATGCATCAAAACAGAGAAATGAGAACTGAGTTTTAATGATTTGAACCGCTTGTAGCATAGGGCCGCATTTTACTGACTTTTTTCCTTATCTTTTTGACTTCTCAATAAAGCTGTGACAGTTTATTAGCCAAAATAAATGTCCTGTTTTCATGTGTTTACTTTGGCCTTAGAAGACCTACCGGGTCTATAGCTTTCAGAAAACCTGGGGAAAAAAATGACTCAAATAAATCATCCAAGAACACAAATCTCCTGGGGGAAATCCACAATGTGTCGATAAAGAAAATAAACATGCGTTCCAAAGGAACTGCTTTTTACTATGCATGTCTTATTTTTGTGTAGCCACATGTAATTTTACCTTGGAAATCTAACTTACCTAGGGAGAACAGAAATTGGAACTGATTAATATTCCACTGAGATTCTATTATCTCAGAAATCAATGGAGAAAGATTGTTAATGTATGAGGGAAATAGCATCTCGAACAGATGAAGTACTTCTTATAATGCATACACTTGTTGTGCCAGGGAACACAGCAGGATGGGTACACTGGGTACTGGTGATGTTCTGAGTATCGGTGGATAACATTGCATTCTGCAAAATGCACAACAACAAAGGAGGGAGAGTGTTTTGTGATGAAAGGAAGAAAAGCAGTTTGTTCCCCACAGACTCAGATTAAAGAAAATGATAGAATAAACATCTTCCTAGGAAATAAAAGTAGTAAAGAATGTTCTTTTCTTCTTAAAATTACAGAGCAGTTTATAGACTAAGAAACAAGAAAACAAAATTCAAAAATGCAAAGAAAGCACATTTAACAGAATATAATATTTGGTTACATGGAATTAGCCTGAGAGTTCCATGTACAATTGCTTGGCCTGGTCAACTGTGATTTGCATAGGACTACATAGGCTACATTGGTCAGCACGCCATCAGATAACCAGGAACTTTGTAACAATGGTGATTTCTTCCCTTGGACATAAAACAATTGTATTAGTCCATTTTGTCAATCCATGTGTGTTGCCAAATATAACCAGTTGTTTAACATTGATTCCAAACATGGGGCCTAATTCAGAATGGATTGCAAGTTGGAGAGAAAGCAGTTGCTTACGATCAAGACGTTGCACGGATTGCAGATTCCCTAATTAGCAAACCATGTTGGATTAAGTCCTTGGACATGAAAGGAATGTGTTACCAGTTCATGGCAAATTCATTCAATTAACTAAAATAACTACAGAATTATGAAAGAAGAATTTGGGGTAAAAAATAATGTATAAGGTGCTGAAAGCCATTGGACTTTATGCAGAATGACTAATATGCCAATTTTAGCAGTGTATCTGGTGTGAGTTCACTTTGCTTATGCTGAGTAGAGCAAGTGCTCGTATATACACCCATTCAGACATTCTGCCACATACACCGGTCTGTACCTGGATAAATTTGACAGGGGGACATACTAAAACGCCACACTATTGGATAGGCTGGTTGCCAGGCTGGGATCAGTTATGATAGTTGCAGAGCTGGGACCGACTGCGCTGGATGCTGATTTGGACCCAGCTAGGCTGGATGCTGGGATGTGACTGTACTGGTTGCTAGGCTGGCACCAACTATGCTGGACAAGTAGCTGGCTATAATAGACTAGAATTAGGATCAGGAGACCAGTAGCACTTTCTCCGGGTCAGTAGCAGTATCAGGAACAACCAGGAATAAACTGGAATTACTAGCAACTGAACTGGAACCAGAAGAACTGCAAAAAAAACTGGCCTTTAGTAGTGGCAGAACAGAGTATAGGAGGTCTCTGCCATAATGGATTGACTAGCTGTCTCCAGGTTTGTTCAGTTGTTAAAGAGCTAGTTGTCACATCACTTAGCCTATTTAAACCCCTCAGTTACACCTTCTCATTGCCAGTACAACTTGTACCTTACTTGTTCCTGGCTCTGCCTCCTGATTGCTGGTTATTGCCGTCTGGTGCAAATACGATAGAGCACACCAGTGTTCCTAATTTCTCTGGCTCCTTACTTGTGCTCCTATTTCCAGTTGCTTCTTGCACTTCACACAGTGAGCTTCAATTACATGGGTTCACAATGCCAATGCAGCATAAATCTTTGTGACAGAACTGCAAGGTAATGCAAGTAAAGCATTCACCCACGAGTTACAGAGACACCCACAAAAGCCATCGCAACTGGCTAAGCCACTGCGTGATTTGAACTTCAACTCCTTAAGTGCCTAAACAGGCATGTATAATGGCCATGGGACCTGCAATGCTTGTGCCATGTTTTAATCCATAAAATATAGCCATATTTAGAGCATAGAGCACTGGCAGTTCTGCATTTGTTGCCCTTCTGCAATCAGAGCGCTAAGCGCCGAATTGGCGGCAGCATATATAGCTAAGTTGGCAGCAGCAAGAGCACCGGAGCAAGGAGCAGGGGTAAGACGTTACTGTGTTGTATTACTAATGAGGATCATAAAATGTGAGTTGCATTTCTGTGTGCCGATTTGTAAAAGGTCATTACCAATGTATGGCATAATGTGTAAGAGGAATTACTATAAGGCATTATGTGTATAAGAGGTGCTACTCTTATGTGGCTTTATGTGTATAAGGTGCACTACTGCATGGCAAATCGTGAATTAGGCACTAACATTGGGGTGCCTTTGCTCATGCTGGAACAGGGCACCAAAATGTTTAATTGCAGAATTTAGGATTAGAATTGCTATGGGTGAGGGGTGCTGCAGTTGGAGATGTGGAACCAGACAGAATTTTGCCTAGGGCAAAATTATGAGACCCAGTTGAGGGAGCTGTAGGAGGACACACTGTAGGGGACAAAATGTCACTTGATTGAATAAAAGCCACATGGGCTGTAGAGGGTACCCCTGCAGCTGGTAAAATGGCCCCAGATTAAACCGCAGATGCAGAATACAAAGATGGTGCCCTAGCATCTGAGGTTTAACATTATTATTTGACCCCCCAGCCAGACGCGGGTCCCAGAACTCCCACACGGGATACTGTTGACCCACTGCTCAACCTTATATTCTCATTGGCCTTTGACACTTGTGATCCATGAGACTATCATTGCCGCACAGCATTGGAAGTTAGTGGTAGCGCCGGAGAGAAAGGAAGGTTGGATCTATATCCTCTACAGTAAATGTTTCCGGTTTATGGGACATGACATATCATCCTGCCGGGCAACAGGACACACAAAGTGTACCCTCATGGGCTTGCTCCCCTCGTCAACACTTCAGTCCTGGTTGCTTGCTCCGCTTTCCTCACCACCCATTACTAGAAGGAATAGATGGTGGCTTGGATAAATAAATTGTTGTTCCCCCTGTCCTTGCTGCTGCCACTGCGACATGGTATGTTCCATTAGTCACGTGGTCCAAACTGTATTCAGTAAAAAGGAACTATCCACAACCGAGATTGGAGCTACAGCACCGTCCCCAGCAGTCTTAGGCTGTGGTGCTTCAAGCGCACTTGATGCAGCCAGAGCTGCACCAATGCTGGATCGCGGTAAACCACTCTAGCAAGCTGACGGACCACAAGATGATGTGGGTATGGAGCGGAGGGGGCATGGCAGCGGTTAAGGGGAGAGGGAAGATGGGAAAGTGGGCAAAGAGAAAGTTTTTTGAAAATAAGAAAATAAAAAAGAATAGGATCAGAATGACAGTGAGGAGAGGGAATACATAGGATAAAAATGGGCTGTATTATGTAATGAAAAATAAGATTAAGAAATAAAAATAAACAACTGAAAATAGAAAATAAGACAGTCAAGTACACAATCTCCTGAGGTAACTGGACAACACTTGTAGTCAGCCTGACTTCCAAACTGAAAAGAGGCTTAACTAATTAAAAATTTTAAAGAACAAATGGAGGACCAAAAACAGTGCTGGCTAAACATAACCACACAGATTTTTGATGGGTTCAAAATCGATTTCTCTGTTAAATATACAGTATGTTCTCCAATCTGTGCATCGGCAACCCTTGTCACCACACTGACCTTTTTCTAAGGCCCTATATTCATATAGCAGTTTCTTTCACAGGTAAGTGTAGTCCCTCCCACATCAGGAATTCAGTGTCCTGAATGACAACTCCTTTTTGTATAAACATTGACCTCAATAATGGACCCTATTTTCACATAAAGGTTTATTTTGCTGTTCTTGTTTCTCGACCGGCCTCCCAGGTAAGTATTTCAACTAGTGCTGCGGTCCCGGCACGGTGATCCTGGTGCTTCAAGATGATGGCCCAGGAATATTCCGGGTCAGCACCATGGTGTAAATCTCAGATCTGACCCAGATTGGAACCATGTTCCTAATACCGAGTCGGGTCCGGGATTTTGGTATAAAAGCGGTATTGTTAACAAATTCGCATTTAGGTCTTTTAACCCCCTCTTTTTTGTCAACTACATTATTCCCACTTCATTCTTCTGTTGGGGCGTATTTTTATAACCAAGACCAATTTTGTTTGGGTTTGATTCAATGACACCAATAATATCATATTGACACATATAAGTTCAATGATTCTATGTCTTTGTTCTCAAATGCGGAATTTACTGCATTGTTTGTTTGTTTAAAATAATTATAGTGCTCTTTGTTTTGTCAATCTGTAAAATTTTATTGCTGTAATTTGTTCAGTAATCTTAATCAAATGTTTGTTCCATTGTTTAATAATATAAATAATAATATTAATAAAATTATGCCTGTCAGTATTTTCTTTACATGTTTATCACATTTACAGAGTGTAGCATCAAACAGCATTTTTAACCCTATAGAAAAGTATTTTTTTCGGCCTGACTCGCTTCCTTTATACCTTCCTTAATTCTATGGATGGATTTGGAAATATCCACACTGAACTATGGCAGCTGAGTTTCCTGACATTTAGTATCACTGCAGGGGAGGAAACAGAGTTTTATATGAAATCGGTATCAGGAGGACAGCTAAAAGGCAAAGGTCTTGGACGAAAGACCCCTGTTGCTATAAATTCTTTTCTGTAGTCTAGATTCTAAGAGGTAAATTTACTGAAGCTTCTAAAAATGAAAAACAATCGGAATATCCTTTATACCCATCCTGTTCTGCTTCCGCTGCGGACCCTGACTTCTACACCGGGTGTGGGATATCCTACTTACCGCCCTACTTCTCCACTGAAGTGTCCCCTGTACCACTTGTCTGCCGGGGAGTGTGGATCGGTAGTTGCGGCCTGCAGCTGCGCTGAGCCCCTGACGTCGCCGATCTCCTGCTGTGCTGCTGAGATCCTGCTGTGAGCCTGCCTTGGCGCCACTCTCCCGGGTGCTGTAGCGGGCCGGATGACAGGCGCTGATTACCCTTTGTGTAGTTGAGTGGTGTGGGCGGGAAGCGGTCTCATTTGAGACGCGCTGCCGCTGTCCGCGCAGGGAGTGCTGGCACCATCTTGCCTGCGCGTCCCCCTGAGCTGAGGCGCTTGTGTTTGCCTGCTGTACTCCTCCTGGGACCGACTGGGATTACTGGCTGTGTACTGCCCTGCGATGGCATCCCGAATCTCCTCTGACTCTGCATAGGCTCAATAAGAACCACTGATTTATCTGGAACCTGCGGGATCTCGGGATCTTCCACAGCCTGACCTCGGTGACAGCTTATACTCTGGGGCATCTTGTTATCTGCTTTGACATGCTGCTGAGTTCATGCTCTTATACTTACAATCCGCTGATCTCTATGGCCCGGTCCGGTGGCTCGGCGCTCCTGACTCCGGCGGGTGTGTGTCATCTACGCCTGACACCCTCCGTCTAATCTGTGGGTTTGGATGTCCTGTGTGCCGCAATGTCTTTGATGGGACTCCTCCTGAGGTTTGGCTCTGGACTCTGAGGCACCTTCATCCTGCTGAAGTGCTCGGAGTGTAGGTGGAATCCAGTGGCCATTTTACAACATCCTGCAGGCTGCTGGTAAAGTGCGGGGAGCTGTGTTTTCGGGATTGAGCTACAGTTTTTATTAACACTGACTTTCTGCTGCCCCTGCTAAGGATATTGTCTACTGTCCCACAATAATCTGTTTGTTTTAAGTGCAGTGGAGGAGTGCGAGCTCTGGCTGCCTGCTAGCCGCTGCCATCTCACTTCTGCCATATATGTATGGTGATTAGAAGCTCCTGTGGTGACACATCCTCTATAGTGGACCATTCCCTCTGCACCATGGAAAGCTCAACACATCAAATCCTGTGGGCCATCACAGCTTCCACACAGAGGCTTCTTAAACAGCTGGATGATACACTTAAAGTTAATGCTTCTCCTATGGTGGGCGCAGTGAGAGAGTTGAGCAAACTAGCTCAACAACATCTGTATCGATGTCCACTGCAATTTCTATGCTTGAATATCCTTTGGTTCCACTAACTTCCACGTTTCTAGTGGATGCAAAATCCTGCTTCTATACTATCGTTGTATGTTCTATTGGCGATGCAGCTTTCAAAATTTATAGCGCACTTTTGGCAGAGGCACCAAGATTGTATACCTTGTCTATTTTATACACTGGAAGTCCCTTGGTGCTCACCTGTGCGGGATGGGTAAGCACCGCGCCTTTGACTTTCCTACTCACTTCTGTTAAACACTGGCCGGACTAGTGGGATTTGATTCTAATTTGGACTTCAAGTTATATGTACTATATATCTGGATTATATATACCCTTTCTTTATGATAAATTGTTTATATGTTAGACAGAGGTTAGGAAAATACTTGGTTTGCTTTTGGGGTTTATTTAATTATTTTTCTCTTTTTTTTTTTTGGTAGTTAGATATATAATATTCTAGTCTAGTCTCAGTAAATTTGGCTCAAATGTACTGCAAGATTTTTATACATAATGGGAGGTAACAAATTGCTTTATTTTATAATTCCTATCTTACTATAAGTTTTAGGCAGGCAACATGTGGGACGGCCCGAATGGCGCCTTCGGGTCAGACACTCTACATATATGTATCTGCTTTTTGGAGCTATTATGTATCCGTCTGATATATAAAACTTGTTTAGCTATATCCGAACATTTATCAATGCTACGCTAAATCCTGTCCGATATGCAGTGTATGATCTAGCTCACACTACCGATGTACACGTTTGGGGTATGTTATTGTTATTTGTAACTATTCCAAAATTTCAATAAAAATGAAAAACAATCAGATTCTGTGTAACATTTCTTTATTGCATCCTAGAAAAGTATAGAATATGGGTAACATCAACTCTTTTTATAGCTTTAGAAAATTTACCCCTAAGAGTGAAAGGTGTAGTCACAGGTGAAACATGCCAGGGCTGATGAAGAGTTGCACATACAGGTACACTTGCAGGTGAATGGTCCATTCTATTCTTCATACCAAAATGGGTCATATGTAACCTTTTCCCCGCCAGGGGTCTGAGACAAAATGACCTCGGGGACCCAGCAATTTTATTATGGTCACATACTTCGGTATTAGAAGAAGTAAATTTGTGTATTTCTTATCATACTGTATTTTGGGTCAGATGTACTAAGCCTTGAAAAGTGATAAAATGGAGAGTGATAAACAACCAACCAATCAGCTCCTACCTGTCATTTTTCACTACTTACAGCATTTTTTTACCTGTCATTTTTCACAACTTACAGCTTTCAGGTCTTACTTGCTAATATCTGTCCATTAATTTTGAACATTCTCCAATATAAAAGTCAGGAGGGCACACTTGATTTGGAGTGGGTACTGGGAGACAGTACCAGGCAAACCTGGACAGCTGCATAACTAGATGTAAGTGAACTTTTTATTGGAGAATGGAATTTTTCTTTAATGACAATCATGTGATGAAATACACTGATTCTTTTAATCACTGGCCTTATGCAACTTGACTGACAGGAAGCTGGCGTTTGTGGGTGGTAACTGTGGGTGGTAACTGTCCTTTATCTGGGAGTGTCAGAAAAATTGCAGGTGTGTCCAGGTGTTTGAACTACAGTAAGTGAGTATGTGTGACCCAGCTCCAGCCCTGATCCTACTGCTTCCATCGCAGCGGCCTAGTAAGTCCTGGTCTATGCACAAACTGCACACCGTGGAAAAATTATCCAATGGTGAACGGCTTGCAAATGGATTTCCAGCTAATTTTCACAAGCCGTGCTAAGCAAATCACAAACTTGCAGGAGGCAGAAATTCCCTCTTGCTGGGCTGTGTATACCTGATCACAGAGCTGAATAACTCCCAAAGTACGGTACAGTAGCAACACATATGTTTATTGCATACTGCTTTTTAACCTTTGCATAACAGCTATGTTTTTATTGATTATTTCATATTGGTCAGGAATAATTGTATGTGTTAGTGAATAGTGGGAACATAATGTTCGGTATTTATATCATTGCTGTCATTGGCTTGTGATGTCACTAGTGCTGCCCAGAGGCAAAGGCAGGTTGCTCAGCCCTCTGGCCTGTTTTAACCTTAAACAGTCCTATTTTGAGACATTACAGCTTTGTCCGATTCACTTTAAAAGTATAAATACCAACATTGCTCATGCTGTGCTTTGTATCCGGTGCAGAAAACCTTCAGTATATTTCTAAGGCAGATCAATGACATGTTAATGGGTCTCATACATATGTATGTATGATGATTTTCTAGCACTTCCGTAAGACTTCCAGCCCAAGATAAATATTTCTTTTTCTTGAACAATAAACAAGTTCATAGACTCTGAGCAGAGAAATTGCTGTTTCTGAGCCTTTGCAATATGCAATTTGTTCAGGCTTAGGACAAAAAATAAAATAAAATTGGAAGCAAAAGCAGTATTTATTGGGTGCACTGCAGAGGCAAAGAGAGAACGGTGTGTGTGATGTGGTAAGTACTAATGCAGTCAGATTAGAGTTGTACATCTTCTGGCTTGTGCCATGTGATACAGATGGAGCCCCTCTCATTCAGGCAGGGCCTGGCGGCAGATTCGCCAACCGCAAGTCCCCTCCAGCCGCAGAAAGGGGATGCACGAGCATGAGATGCACGCGCATGCCCTTCAACCGGAGCTCCCCCGGGTCCCCTCCGCCTTGTCACCGTCCCCCATCGCTGTCCCCCACCTCCCCGCTTTCCCCCCTAGCCCTGCCAGTCTCCCTCTAGTGGAGATGGGCAGGGTTACTGTCCCCCGCCAATGGGAAACTGGGACGCACGTGGGTGTGAGAAGCTTGCGCGTCCCAGTCAGATGTAGCATCCGCTCCCCAGTGGGGGTGGTCTGATAGTAGATTAAAGCAGGAAATTCCATCAGTTTTTAATGAAGCATCGAAAGTCACTTGTTTCCAAAGGAAATGTTAGAGGCCCAAATTATTACTGTCCCTAAACCTGGTAAATCACCCACGGTTGTTCATAGAGGCGTACCTAGATAATCGTAGGCCCCATAGCAAAAGTTTGTAAGGGCCCCCTATTTAGCAACTGATGGCGATAAATGTATGTAAAACATATTAGACAGCAAAGATAGGCCCCCTTCAGCTCTGGGCCCCATAGCAGCTGCTCCTCTTGCACCTATGGTAGTTACGCCCTTGGTTGTTCAGAACTATCGCCCAATAGCGTTACTGAAAACTGTTCGCCAAAATGACAGCGAATAGAATATCCTCTATCCTACGTAATCTGATTAATCATGACCAGGTGTGCTTTGTGTTGGGAAGACAGGTGTCAGATAATACACGTAGAGTTATTAATGTAATCGAACACTGATAGTTACCAGGCAGTTCTTTCCCTGGATGCCAAAAAAGTGTTTGATAGGCTTTATTGGAAGTATATGAAAGCTACCCTGCAGCACTTTGGGTTTGTGGATAGGATACTTAATTCTATTCTGGCTCTGTACTCAGTTTTCACCAATGATTGTTCCTCCTCTAAGTTCAATATTACCAATGGTACTTGCCAAGGATGTGCGCTATAGCCTCTGGTTTTTGCTGTGGCTATTGAGCCTCTGGCTGAGCAATTAGGTCCTTAAGTTTGATTATGGGACCTGTTATAGTGTGGGGGGGACACCTTATAAGATTAGTTTCTTTGCAGACGATATTCTGTTATGTCTGTTATGTCTCCTAGAATCTGAGTTGTCCCTCCCACATTTACATTCTGTCCTCGATTCATACGCATAGATCTCCTACTATAAGCTCAACACATAAAAAGACTGAGGCCCTCCTTCTTAATATATTGGATAATGTGCTTCAGCGAATGAAAGATAAATATAAGTATGCATGGCAAATTAGATCGCTTAAGTATTTGGGGGTAAAGGTCCATACACACTGGGCGACTATGCCCAGCATGTATGGACAGCGATGATGACAATCATCGCTGCGGGGAAAGCTGCTCAGTGCATACACACTGAGCGGCTTTCCCCCTGCCCGGCGTCGACGGAGGGGAGAGGACGGCGTTGCATAGTGGAGCGCTATGCAAAGCCATCCTGAAAGCCGCTCATCGGCTGGTGTAACCAGCAGATAAACAGCTTTCCCTGTGATGTTGCAGGAGTGCGCAGCAGCGATCACCGCTCATCGCGGGGCCATACACACTGGGCGGCTTTGAGCTGAAAGCCGCTCAAACCTGCTGCTTTGAGCCTTTAGTCTCTCTAGAAAGTGATTTATTGGAATGCAATTTTGATCCACTTTTTCGAGCATTTGAAACGCTAAGGAATGGATGTTACAAGAAGACTCGTGGATGGGTCATGTGGCGGCTGCGAAAATGGTTCTTTTACTGAAATTGATGTCCTTGTTTCGAACAATGCCGCAACCTTTTCTTGGAGTTGTTTGCAATAAATGTAAAATAATATTGTCTAAATACTGTATGTTTGGGGGGGCGAGGCCGAAGACAGCTTGCAGGTTGTATACGCTGACCTAGAGAAATGGGATGCAGTTACAATCCCGGCGGTCCGGATCCCGGCGTTCAGAATCCCGACGCCGGAATCCCGACCGCCGAAATGCCGACACATTCTCCCTCCGTGGGTGTCCACGACACCCCTAGAGGGAGAATAAATTAGTGTGCCAAGCGTAGCAAGGCACCGGGCCCGCTGTGTGGCGAGCGCAGCGAGCCCGCAAAGGGGGGCGTTCCACGTCCCCCCCTTGTCGGCATTTTGGCTGTCGGGATTCCGGCGTCGGGATTCTGAACGCCGGGATCCCGACCGCCGGGATTCAATACTGAATCCAGAGAAATATCACTCAGCATATGTACTAACCAAGCTAGGGACTGGTTTTCACAACGCAGACCTCAATTGTGGGTGACTATCAAGCAAAATTCTCTATTTCCCTTAACTTTACCTGACCTGTTGTGGTTACTCATGCTTGTAGTTCCTCTTAAGGTTGCTGGATGTTAAGCAGTCCAAATGATGATATCGACCTGGAAAAGTATGACTTCATCTAGCACTTGGGTAGCCAACCCTAGTCCTCGAGAGCTACCAACAGTGCATGTTTTGCAGGTCTCCACACAGAATCACAAGTGAGCTAATTAGCTCCATCTGTGTATCTTTTAAAATGTGTCAGTGATTAATGAGTGCAGCTGTGCAGCAGCTAGGTTGTCTGGAAAATGTGAACTGTTGGTAGCTCTCAAGGGCTAGGGTTGGCTACCACTGGTCTAGCACTAACGCTGCCCTACCTTCTCCACAATTGTCTCTGCAGACTATGGGGGTCATTGTGGTAGCTTAGCTCCCCTGCGCAGTCGCAAAGGGGAGCAATGTTTTCTTGCTGCGCATTCACATAATCAGTTATGCGCATGTGCTAGCTCTCTTGGTGAATTGACTCGGTAATTTGCATATGTGCCAGCCAGTTCACACAGAGGAGAGTGGGCGGGGGGTGTCAGGACCGAGTGTCGCCCATGGGAACGCCCAGCATGTGCACGGGCGTGCGGCTGGCATCCCATGACGCCAGCCTCCCATTCTGTCTTTGGTGGAATAGTCACAAATATAAGTCCCTCTCTACTGACATATTTGCTTGGCCTGAAGAAATCATTCAGTGGTCAGCGACCATCTAATTATTTCTCTGCCAGCGGGACATGCCATGGGGTATGTCTTTGTGAACTACTTATTATTGTTATTATTAACAGGTTTTTATATAGCGCATACATATTCTGCAGCGCTTTACAGAGAATATTTGAACATTCACATCAGTCCCTGCCCCAGTGGAGCTTACAATCTATATTCCCTACCACATGTACACGTGCACACAGACATTCTAGGGTTAATTTTGTTGGGAGCCAATTAGCCTACCAGTATATTTTTGGATTATGGAAGGAAACCAGAGTACCCAGAGGAAACCCACACAAGTACAGGGACAATATACAAACTCTGCACAGATAGGGCCATGGTGGGAATCGGACCCATGACAATGCTTCTTTATTGAAGATTGCAACCTTTTGTACAAAAATATATACCATTTCATATACAGTATAAAATATAATTTCACATAAATTTACAAACATTTGATCTCAGTGCTGTGAGGCAGTAATGCTAACCATTACACCATCCATAATGCCACACCATCCGTACATTTCTCCTTACATCTCAATCTACTAGAGGTGGTATTTCCAGATGATATCAACTACTGATTGTGGAAGCCCAGAGAGGGTTGTTTCCTTCACAGTCTAAATGGGAAAAAGACCTCCCTAACGTATTTACTGAAACAGTTTAGAAAAACATCTTCAAATCATGTTTAAAATTTCCTAATGTTTACATCATTCCAAAATATACTATAAATTGGTTCATAGAGTATATTCTGCTCCGGAGCGACATCAAAAGATTTGTCTGAGGTCTCTCCTAGTTGTTGTAGAAATTGTGGGATGGTTGGCGACATCTTACATGTCTTTTGGTTGTGTCTGCTGGGACAGCCGCTTTGGCAAGAGGTGTTTCTTCTAATTTCTGATCTACTGGGAGTCGTTATTCCAGTACATCCCCGCTTAGCTCTTTTCATTATTACCCCGGTAAAAGGTCTAGTGGTGACAGATACCTTGTGGGTCATTTTCTACTGCTCAATCAAACTAGTAATGCCCCCCAGGTGCTGCAAGGGAGGGGGATTTAACCCTAAGCCAGGGCCGGATTATAATGGGGGCACAAGGGGTCAGTACCCCTGGGCCCCCCTCTAGCTAGGGGCCCCCTGTGGTTGGCATGTATTTTTAAAATAAATATATATATATATTTTTTTTTAGCTAAAAGTTTATTGCATGGGAGTGGGGTAGTGCTGCAGCTTCACCTATCTGCCAATGTGACAATGATTAATGGTGCTGAGCATCGGGAGCCAAGGCAAACTGACTGCACAAGTGTGCAGTGCATTACTGGAAGTTGACTAAGTCCCATGAGACTTTGCACCAGAGGGCAGAGGCTGAGACATTTGTGCTGAACTCTGATTGGTGGAGCTCATTACATGTTTCTCAGGCCCATGGAGAACAGCAGCAGCAGCCTAGTCATGGGAGGGTTTTTAATCAGAGGCAACACTGGGACTGTGAGGTCTCCTACAGAATAGGAAAAAGAAGAAAAAAAGTACTCTCCTTAGGTCTCCTACAGAGTAAGGTGCAGAGGGACAAACACAGGCTTTTCATGTGGTATGTATATATATATATATATATATATATATATATATGTGTGTGTATATGTATGTATGTATATATATATATATATATATATATATCCCCTGCAGTTGCCCATTGACCAAGTTTATACTGCCTTTACTCTGTGTTTTGACAGTGTAATATTCTCCCATGCAGTTTGCAGCCAGTAATGACAAGTGCAAGGGGCCCCCCTGTCTAAAGTGCCCCGGGCCCCGAAGGCTTAATCTGGCACTACCCCAAGCACAACAAAAGGACATTAGTAATAACATTTGAAAAATCAACATAATAGAAGATAATTCAGAGATCTTAGTTACATATACTTTGCAAAAGATATATGTTTCCGGGCCTCATCCAGGCTGCACTTATAAGTCCTAAACTGCATAATAACAGCACCCATTCTGGTCCATATAATTGTCTACTGTAATGCTACATGATAACAGCACTTACCTATATATCTAAGTTGAGAGCCAGCTCATCAGGAGTTACCCCTAAGTCCTTGTGGGACTACAGGAACCAGAATGCCCTCTAAATGCAGGTCCCAACAAATGCTTCTTGCATATAAAAACAATGTGAAAGCTGCACAATCAAACTAGTAATTCCCCTCAACTGCTGCAAGGGAGGGGATTTAACCCCAAGCACAACAAAAGGGCATTAGTAATAATATTTGAAAAGCCAACATAATAGAAGGTAATTCAGAGAACTTAGTTACATATATTTTATATATGACAGCGGCCAGGAACACTAGCAGCATCCTAGACACACACCTGCAGCACACTACTCACCTCCAGCATCCCACACAAAACCAGCAGCAACCCACAATATCACCAGCAGTAACCCACACTCACAGGCAGGGCCGCCGACAGGGGGGTGCCAGGGGTACAGCTGTCCCGGGCCCCGGCCTCTGGAGGCACGGCATCCCCCACCACCCGCACAATGCCATCCGGCGCCGGCGGACAGGCACGCACAATACACAGTGCAGTCTGGCTCAGCGCTCTGCAGGCTGCACTGCGCAGTGAGTGCTCCATCCGAGTCCCGCCGCCTGGAGGGAGAAGATGCTACGATGCTGCGCTGCCGCCACCGCAGGTATGTACTAGTAATTGGCTGGGTGCCGGCGTGCACAAGGGGGGGTGCCGCACGGCTTGCGCGAGGGGGGTGTGCCGCTGGTGGGGGCCCGGGCTGAAGGTCAGTCCCGGGCCCCAACATTACTAGCGGCGGCCCTGCTCACAGGCACCAGCAGCACACATGTTGTACCCAACCCGCATATTGGTACCAATAGACACCAGCAGCACACTACACACTCACCAACAGCACCCTGACACACAGGCACCATCATCACTGAACACACACACAGAAACTGGCAGCCCCCCACACAGATACAGTACGAGCAGCACTGCACACACTCACCATCAGCAACCAACACACACAAACACTAGCAGCACCACAAGCACTCACAATTAGCACTGCACACACTCACTAGCAGTACTAGCTGCAGAAGGTAAGTCATTGTGGACTAATTAAATTAAGTGTAAACTTACAATTGCTTAATTCATTATTATAAGGACTGTCCAAGGGCTTCTAAAGGACATCCTGATTTTTTAGGGAATACTGGTTAATATATTAAATGCAGATATTATTTCAGAATTTGAATGAAATATTTATGAACCTATGGTGCAATTTCACATGATACATGATGTACAGTAGTCGGCTCATCTAATTATTGGCAGGGCCGGCGCCACCACTAGGCAGCTTTAGTCATTTGCCTAGGGCGGAAGTTGGAGCAGGTGTCGTCCCCGCCACCGCAGGTGGAGTGACCAGGTCCGTAGCAGCACGGCCCCCGGCAGCAGGAGGTGAGTGGACACTCTCCCCTCCCTCCCTCCGTGGAGTGACTTTGCGGCTGCCGCATCACCCATCCCCCCGCCCCCCGTGGAGAGACTCGGCGGCAGCAGCATGGCCCCCGGCAGCATGAGGTGAGCGGTCACCTCCCCGCCCCCCCCCCGTGGAGCGACTTCGCAGGTGGTGCCGCCGACGCATCCGCATCGCACATCTCACTTCCACACCACCCCCCCACCCCCGTGGCAGCAGCAGCACGGCCCCTGGCAGCAGGAGGTTCGCGGACACCGCATCGCCAGGCCAGGGACTAGGGAGGCTTGGAAAGCAGGGCAGGCAGAAGTTACTGCGCACACAATTATTCTGGTGATGAGAACACAAGGGCACATGTGCGGTTACAACCTTAAGGAGAGGGGTGTTTAGCTGCATTTTCATGACATACTTTGGTTATAAATTTTAAATTTAATTTGATTAATTAGATGTAAATATAAAAAATTGTTCAAACTTATATGTCAAGGATGAGGGACCAGGGTCAAAATTTGTCACATGATCCATAATTCTTATGCACAGCCCAAAGATATAGAAAGAAAGCAGTTGGCACAATCCTTTTCCAAACATACTGTATTTTTCATTCAGTAGCATAACTATAGAGGGTGCAGGGGATGCAGCTGCTGTGGGGCCCAGGGGCTTGGGGAGCCCTAATGCCCAGCACCCTCTTGAAGTTTTCTTTTTAAAGTGTGCCCCCGAGAGGCTGTGGTCTCCTCCCCTTTCATTCTGGTGGCGTATGTGAGTGGAAGACACTTCCCTGTGTGCCGCCACCAGTGTGCCAGCTCCCACGTTGCTGATCGTGAAAACTAGCAGGTGTAACTGGCCTTGGATGCTTTCCAGGTGCTGGCACTGGTTGTGAAACCCTGCATGGTGCCTGGTTGTTCCCCTTTGGTGCCGGTGCCGGCTCCAGCGATGACCGTGAGACCCAGCAGGGGTGATGACTTGGCAGCTCCCCCCCTCCCCTGGCACTGGTTTTCTAGGACACTCCCGGGAAATGCTGCATGTTCACCCACATATTCCCGCAGGCTCTCAATCGCCCTGCGGGCAGCCTGCGATGGCTCCCATCGGACGAATGGCTCATGTATGTCCAGTCATTCGATAATCGCTCGTGCTGCAAAAACGCAGCCGTGTGCTTAAACCCATAGTGCCTGATTCATGTTTATAAGTAAGGCAAGAAAGCAAGCAAATGAATCAAGCCCTTAATGACTTCTCCATCTCCTGAGACCGGGCCTCTTTGGCTGATTCCTTTTTTGTGCTCAATCCATTTAAAAAGCCACAGCAAGTAAGGAAATGAGATATTTATTTATAGCATTAAACAAAGGGAGAGCTTGATGCAGCCAAGGCTGATCAAAGGTAAATGCTTCTTTTTTTGGCAACAACTCCAAATACACGGACAGCATAATTAACACTATGCCCATAGCATTAAAGAAAACAGGACTTAGGACTAAACATCAAGTTTGTGTTTATGTCCACTTCCTTCCGTACAACAAATGGCAGGAGAAATTTTCAATTGGTCTATTGCATACAGCTTTCTATAGGAATATAGGAAAAGTATACTTTGGTACATGAATAGATGATGATGATAATTCTCCTAGTTTTATTTTTAGAATATTCTTGACCTACATACTGTCCACATAGTGTATAAGTGTTTAGTTCAAGTAGAAAGAGGAAAAGAAACTGGGAAGGGGTGCACTCTTATACAGAGATAAGGAAAGTTGGAATTATATTACAACATCATTTTTACTTAATAAAATATAAAATTAAGTCATATATATATATATATATATATATATATATATATATATATATATATATCAGGGGCTGGCTGGCAACTTTCAGCCTGGGGGGCAACACAAGCAAATGGCCCATCACCATCGCCATCGTTTCACCACCCTACCCCCTCCCCTCTAGTATGCAGCAATGATTAAACAATCCTTCACCCCACACACATACACCAGAAATGGTCACAGTGTGTGCCGAAGGCGCGTTTCAAAAATGTACACTGTAATAATGCCACACACCGTAATGCCCATTACACATAATGCCACACACCTTAATGCCCATTACACATAATGCCAACACCATAATGCCCATTACACATAATGCCAACACCATAATGACCATTACACATAATGCTACACACCGTAATGCCAGTTAAATATAATGCCACACACATGGCACATCAAACATAATGCCACACCGTAATGGCCATTACACATAATGCCAACACCGTAATGCCCATTAAACATAATGTGACATACCATAATGCCCATTAAACATAATGCCACACACCGTAATGCCCATTAAATATAATGGCACACACCGTAATGCAAATTACACATAATGCCAACACTGTAATGTCCATTACACATAATGCCACACACTGTAATGCCCATTACACATAATGCCACACACTGTAATGCCCATTACACATAATGCCACTTAAATATAATGCCACACACCGTAATGCCAATTAAATATGCCACACACCGTAATGTCCATAAAATATAATGCCACACACCGTAATGCCAATTACACATAATGCCACATACCGTAATGCCCATTACACATAATGCCACACACTGTAATCCCCATTACACATAATGGCAACACCGTAATGCCCATTACACATAATGTCACACACTGTAATCCCCATTACACATAATGGCAACACCGTAATGCCCATTACACATAATGCCACACACCGTAATGCCACACACCGTAATGCCCATTAAATATAATGCCACACACTGTAATGCCAATTAAATATAATGCCACATACCGTAATGCCAATTACACATAATGCCAACACCGTAATGCCCATTACACATAATGCCAACACCGTAATGCCCATTACACATAATGACACACACCATAATGCCCATTAAACATAATGCCACACACCATAATGCCAATTAAATATGCCACACATCATAATGCCCATTACACATAATGCCAACAAAGTAATGCCCATAAAACATAATGCCACACGTCGTAATGCCCATTAAACATAATAACATTACAATAACATTACATATTATATCAATTAACTGCTGCTTACCAACATGCGTATTGTGAGAGGAATATAGCTTCTTGCATGTTACATGGTTCTTGCCAGGGGTTTCATTCTTTTTGCCATGGGGAGTGATATATATATGCCAGAAGGGGACGCGCGCGCACGAGGTGCGCGCGTCCCCTTCCGACGGTGCTGCCCTCGGTCGCCCGGTACCCACACCGGGCGACCGCACACCCCCATAGCCTCCTCGGGTCCCCCCCTGCCCCTCGAGCGGGAGGCGGACAGTAATGCATCCGCCTCGCCGCCCCGTCGCCCGGATACTGTGACGCGCGTGCGTGGGGGACGTACGCGCATCACAGTCAGATAGCGGCGCCGTGTTTCTGGCGATCCGCCAGCAGCATGCTGCTGGCAGATCGCCAGCAAAGACAAGGCATGATTCATCTGTATATAGGGGGGAGCCAGGGTACATGCTCGTCGCCAAGGAGTTCCAATCCATTTAAATAGCGTGCCAGCGCTACCCGAATCCGCACTTCCGGGTAGCGCTGGCCGCACTGTTCTTCTGACAGACACTAGAGGTCTAGCAGTACCTCTAGTGTCTGTCTCCTATAAGGCGGCGGGCATTTTTGGAGAGGCCGTCGCCTTACATTTGTGCAGCCAGGGCACTGCTGGACGGAGGCGGCCGGCGGCTGCGGCGATGATGGCTGTGGCGGTGTGTGCAAGATGCACACAGCCGGCCCAGCCAGAACACAGTCATACCGGCCTTGGGGGCATGTGGCACCCTGCCCCCTGGCCCAGCCCGCCCCTGATATATATATATATATATCTCAATCGGCTGTGACTTCAACCTGAGAAAAATTACCTAGCTGCCGAGTTCTCAGGTTTCAAATTTTACAATGGACTGTTGGAGCAGTCCTGGTTCCAAAAATACAGGGGACAAAAGAAGAAGGGTTCCCCCTGTATTGTTTTCAACCAGCACTGGGCTCCGACAGTCAGCAAGGTAATGCTACACCCAGGGGACACTTTTTACGTAAGGTCCCGAAGCCAAAGCATTAACCCTGTATATTATTATAAATAATATACATATATAAAACGCAATATAAGAAACTGTTAATAAATAAATAATGATCATAATATATATATATGTGTGTGTGTGTGTGTGTATATATATATATATATATATATATATATATATATATATAATAGTAGGAGGGGGTACATGGCAGCACTCACTCGGTTTTGTTAAAGAAATACTCGCAAACAAGGAACAATGGTCAATGTTTTGGATGTTTAATCCGTCCTCAAGACCTAACAAACCAGCAGATGTACATACATAAACATACCTTTATACCGTGTGTGTGGTTCTCATCTCCTCCTCCCCCTCCGTCCACCATCAGCGCGTTCAAGCTCCACCGTTGCTTCCGGGTTTCCGGACAGTGTGTGTATCGCGCGATGACGTCATATTACTGCGTCTCCTTCTCGCTGCTCGTTGCTGTGGAGATGGCACAAGCCAGCAGTGTGATCCCGTAGCGCAACAACAAGACAGGGCCATCCAGAGAGAATCGGCTCTGCCCGCTGTGCTACACAGGTCCACAACTCGCTCTAGCCATCACCCCCTGCCACGAACGTTGGGGAACACAGGAGCAGGCATCTAGTAATGGCGCTGATCAAGCCTCCCATAGAGGCATAGTGTTGCTAGGCAACGCACTGACAGCAATGAGGCATCAAAGGGAACCGGATCTGGAACACACTGAAAGAAAACAAAAAAAGGAACAATAAATATACAAAACACCACACAGACAGTGTACATCCAAAAATCAGACATAATGCAAGTAAATGATGCAAAATACTGTAAGGACTCATTCATTGAGCCCTTTGGGGTTCATGGTATCTAATCGATAGATCCAATATGCCTCAAGTTTGAGCAATTTCAAGCCCCTGTCACCACCGCGGATGTCAAGGGGGACATGATCGATGATAGTGTATTTAAGGTTGGCTAGGGAGTGTTTAGCCGACACAAAGTGCCGGGAAACAGGTTGGTCATTCTCCTTATGGTTCAGTGCAGCTTTTATAGCAAAATGATGAAAGCAATCCATTCGCGAAAAGTACGTATAGTCTTACCCACGTAACCAAGACCACACGGACATGTAATGAGATACACGACGTGGGTACTGGTACATGTCACAGAGTGCTTGATAGGAATTTGGTATCCTAAATGTGGATGGGGAAACGATCTGGTGTTACGCATCCTACTACAAGTGGTACATCCCACACATTTATAGCAACCTCCTGGTTTGCGTTGAGTGTTTGTGGATAGTCTGAGAGAAACATCCGTTCTAACCACCCAGTTACGTAAGTTTCTGCCACGTTTATAGCACACCATGGGGGTGACTTTTTTTATTTTTTTCAAATCTCTATCAGATTGAATGACGGGCCACAGAGCCTTGGTGCTCTTTGCTATGACATCATCGGCATGATTGAAATCACGTACCCAGCCTATCCGATCTGTAAGATTTCCCTTGGGCCCTGTTTTACGCATCAATTGTTCACGGGGTAACTGATCCACTTTCTTCCCTAGTGAGGATCTTTGATGAATAATCACGATCAGTGGATAATTGTTCAGGTTTACTGGTAATTCTTTTGACCCTGATGAGCTTCGAGAAAGGCAACCCTTTCTTGAGGGCAGGCGGATGGTGGCTTTGCGCACTCAAGAAGGTGTTGCGATCGGTTGGCTTTGAAAAAATCGTGGTTTGTAATTTACCGTTAGTGATGGATATTTCGACATCCAGATAATGTATGGACACTTGACTAAGTTCATATGTGAACTTGATCGGTCAGTCTCTCAGATTGATCTCCTGGACCATCTCTTCAAACAAGTTTTTGGTCCCAGTCCAAAACAGGACATCATCAATATACCTCCAATAAAGGCAAATTGATGCAGCATAGTGAGATTGAAAAAAAAAGGTCTTGTTCCACAAAGTGCATATAGACATTTGCGAACAAGGGTGCCACGGGAGATCCCATGGCACACCCCGTTCGCTGTCTAAAGAATTCCTTATTAAAAATGAAGAAATTTCGTGTAAGGGTAAGTTCTAATAGTTGACTGAACAAAGGGACCGGTGGGCCAATGTAATTGGAGTCGGAACCTAGCAGTTTGGATATAGCCAACAGGCCCTCTCGGTGGGGAATGCTAGTATAAAGGCTACTGATATCAAGTGAACATAACCATAAATTTGGTGGAGGATCCCTGAATGTCTCTAGCTTGTTGAGTAGATCGGTGGTGTCCTGTAAGTATGTAGGCAATCTCTGAACACACGGTTGGAGAAAGTGATCAAGGAAAGTGGATACAGGATTGTACAAGGATTCCCAAACCGCAATGATCGGCCGACCTGGCGGGCACCGGAGATCCTTATGTACCTTGGGGAGGCAGTATAGGACTGGAGTCCTGGGAAAGTCAGTTGTCATATACTCACGAGTGGTTTCTGGAATCCAATTCTGATTTACCGCATCCGTGAGAATCTGATCAAGTTCATTTTTGTATCCCACAGTGGGGTCAGATGTCAGACGTTCATAAGTGGCGGGGTTAGACAATTGGGAATTTACCTCTGCCTTGTAGGCTTCTATATCCCACAGGACAATCCCCCCAACTTTGTCGGCGGGGAGGATCATGATATCGTCATAGGTTTTCAGGTTCTTGAGAGCTTGCCATTCGTTGCGGGAGAGATTGGAATGGGATGGGATATTCGGAGCGTTGGTCATCACCTGAGTATCTAGAACCTTGATAAAACTTTGTATTGAGATGTTGGTTGAGGGAGGGTCGAACTGCGATTTTTTCTTCAATAGGTCATATATATATATATATATATATATATATATATATATATATATATATATATTGTAGTGGAAAAGTAGCACTCTCAAAATTCAGTGGTTATTTGCTGGGGTGCCCAGAAACTCAGGTTCCAAACGATTTTCATAAGGACCAATGATATCCAATAAACAATATGGAGCGCACTCACCAGACTTTTTTCAGAGTCCTTTGTTAAAAAGCAAGACTTTAATGATACATCTTAAAAGGTTAGTCGACGTTTCGGGTCCACATCAGACCCTTTGTCAAGACACAGCAACCACAGGTATCCCAGAGACAGTCTCTGGGATACCTGTGGTTGCTGTGTCTTGACAAAGGGTCTGATGTGGACCCGAAACGTCGACTAACCTTTTAAGATGTATCATTAAAGTCTTGCTTTTTAACAAAGGACTCTGAAAATAGTCTGGTGAGTGCGCTCCATATTGTTTATTGGATATATATATATATATATATATACTGTATATATATATATATTAGAGATGAGCGGTCCGGATTCCGAACAGCACCCCTCGAAGCCCGCTGCGAGCCGCGCTCGTGAGTTTCTGACTTTGCTCGGAAACATGAGCACTGTCAAATGTGAGAATCTCGCGTCAGATTCTCGGAGTCTTTATAGGCTCAACGTCCTGAGAATTTGGCACCATTTGTCACATGCTTCCACAAGCTGCACACAGCTCTGTGGTGTAGTCTGGGGTGTTACTGCCAGGGCCTGAGGGGTGTTGTGCAGCAGAGTGGTGTTGTGAAGCAGAGGTGTGTTGTGCAGCAGTGGGGTGTTGTGCAGCAGAGGGGTGTTGTGCAGCAGAGGGGTGTTGTGCAGCAGAGTGGTGTTGTGCAGCAGAGGAGTGTTGTGCAGAGAGGTGTTATGCAGTGCAGAGGGGATTGTGCTGTGCAGAGGGGTTTGTGCAGCAGAGGGGTTTGTGCAGGGGTTTGTCGTGGGTTATTGTACTGGTCGTGCCTGGTTAGGCAGGCTGTGTCAGTGTGCAGAGGTAAGTGGCTGTCAGTCAGTGTAGTGGGGTACAGTACACAGGCAGGCTGTCAGACAACTTTTCAATTTTTTTCATTGTTTGTGGCGTATGGTGTGCTGCACTGCACCCCAATACACCATATACTATACTGTCAGAAGTTCCGTGTGTGATAGTTCTGCCTAGATGCAGTGTTATACAAGCCCGTCCATAAAAAAAAATTTTGCTCTTCTTTAATGTTTGTGCGTACTGCACCCCAATACACCAACACCATATACTATACTGTCAGAAGTTCCGTGTGTGATTGTTCTGCCTCCACTCAGTGTTATACAAGCTGCGCAACAATATTTAAAAAAAAATAATAATAATAATTTTGCTCTTCTTTATTGTTTGTGTGTACTGCACCCAATAAACCATACTGATACAGTCCGAAGTTCTGTGTTAATAACCAGACAGCTTGCTGTAGACCTTTGCCTAAATTGAATGAAAACAACATTGTGAGCTGTAAAGTGGTCAAAATTGTCTGGAAAGGGCTGGAAAGTAATGTTATTAAGGTTAATATTACTCTAGGAACAAAAAATTGCAAAAATTACATGATTTGGGCATTTTTTGACCATTTTTGAAAAAAATCCAAATCCAAAGCCTCTCACCGCTGCTTGACAAAGCCAAATCGACCCCCCCCCCTCCCCCTCCCGCTGAACATGCAGTCTTTGACGATATAGTGAAACTTTTTCTGCATGTTCAGATGATGGAGGACATCATTAATGACCAGTGGGAGCATGTATCATTAACAATATAGGGCCTGATTCCAATCTGATGGCGGATCTGCAAATTTGAGTGGGCGATTATCGAATAACTGCACAACTCCAAATAGCGATAAAAAGTGTGCATGGATTGTAAACGCAATATGGCTGAAAAGACAAGATTAGTGTGTACCCAGCGCTGAACTGAGTTGCAGCTGGTCTATTGTAACGGGTTAACGCCCTAACCCAAATTGGATACACAGAAAAAGATTAACAAATGACCAGCGCTGTAATGGATAACAAATGAAAGTTATCTTCAATGTAGGATCTTTAATCTCTGCAACAGAAATCTTCCTGATGTCATATGGAAGTGAATTTACAATTAAATTCAATTCATCTGTGCCCGTAATGGTTTCTTTATATTGAAGCCGGGCACAGGTTAAATATGAATGGCCAGCTCAGCATCACGTGATGAAGCAGACATCCTTAAAAGCACCTCCCTGCTCTCATGGCGGCACATCTTGAAAAAGGATATACCCAATATCCGAAACGCGTTGATCGGGCCGCATCCAGCAGTATCAGTGGGACGGATCAGAGCGGCGCTACACGGACCTCCTTTCCCGGCATTGTCTGCAGCACGCCGAATGCTGAGTGGAAAGCCGCCAGACGTCTGCCCATCTGTTCTGCTTCACTTAGGACACTTTTAAAACTTTTATATTTCATCATTTGGATTCTTGGATTATTGTTAATAAATTTCTTCTTACCTGCCTCCTGACGTCCATGGTCATCAATTGGCAAAGAAACCTTTGATGTGTACAGAAGTTTCATGTAAGTTCATTTCATGTCGGTATTCCCTGCAATATGGCTGAAGGTTGAAGGACAGGAAGTCGGGGTTTGGGGGTGGACACCTGTCAGTTTCAGGGATTGTCCAAGAAAACCGCACGCATGCCCAAGTGAAGGTACAGATAGAGCCTTCTTCAACTAGCCTTCTCTGGATAGCCATGGCTCACCAAGGCCTATTGTTCTCAGCTGCAATAACATACATATAACAGTACAGTAGGGGATTAGCAATAGGATTAAGTCCGACAGCTCTGGCTCGTTTAATCCCATTAAAAGGCTGGATGAGGATGGCTCTATCTGTATGTGACGTCAGCGCTGCCCTCGATCAGCATGTCTCTGTCGCAAAATGACTGGTAGGGTTAGAATTAATAGAAACAATGATTTGATGGTTCGGGAACTGAGAATGATAGCTATCTGTGATCATTTCAAAATTCTCTAGCCGAATTACCCAGGGCAGGTTTTATTTCTGTATGGGTGACTGCTATCTTACTCACAGTCATCTGCAACTTTGCAGATCAAGGATCAAGTCTGAATCAGGGCATTAGAGCATACACACTAGGCAATATCCTTGATATCCATGATCGTTAATGATATTGTTAACCCACATATCTTTAATGATGTACGGAACCCTAACACATCTGCTCATTATTATTGACACATCTGCTCATATCTTGAGCGGCATATCACATACTGTATAACTATTTAAATCTACTGGCCATAGAAAATATTTTACATACTCTGGTTAATTTAAGAAATTACTTTAATTTTGTATATTTAAACATAGAGATATTCTGGGGGAAATAAATGCAATGGGGATTCTCATTGTCTCTCCAAATAGCTTCTCATCACCATAAAACTACATTTAAAATACTACTACTATTCCTAATGTATTCTGAACTGGGGAAACTTAAAATATTAAATCCCTTTTTTAGACAAGCAAATCTGTATTCAAACGGCAGCAAAAAAAAAAAAAAGCAAAATTTTCTCATGAACTGAACTGTTCAACTTGATTTCAAGTCAACAGCTTGAACATTTAAAGTTGAGTTATCCACCATTATGGATGACGCATCCTGGCTCTTTACAGTTGCTTTTGTCTCTTAAGCATGCTCTATTCAATTTGTCTTCAATAGACTTTGCAGGAATGGAGAGACAGAGAAAACAGAGATGACTCGTCCAATGTGTGGTACAGAAATGTTCTTTTTGCAGAGATGGCAGCTTTTATTCATCATGATGGCACCTGTATTATAATACATAGACAAGCGATAACATACGTAATTTAAATGGATGGAATTAAAATGATCACAGCTGAAACTTTCACCTTCAATGGGAAATAACAGTCTCTGCTTTTAACACTCTTTTCCCAGTTTCAGTAGCCTTAAACAACTGTTCTCAACCAAGAGTCTGAGTATCTCAGGGGTACTTGCTGTGGTGTTCGCCCAAATATATTCAGTAATGGCTGTAGGCAGGAGTTGCGGGCACAATTTGTCAGCCATAGATGGCAGACATTGTTCCTTGATGATTAATCACCCTAGCTAGTACAGGAGCTCTACCTTCCTCCCTGTTTCGGAGGCTAAACCCTTGAACACATACTTTCCTACTCTCCTGGAATTACTGGTAGGCACCTAAAAATCAAATGGTGCTCCTGACCCTTCCAGAAGAGTAAGGCAGTCTTCCAGTCAGCTGCACATAACCTTTTGGGGGGGGGGGGGGGAGTGAGTATGTGACTTGTTTTTAATAATGGCTAGTCTCTGCAACATTCTAGGTTCTAGGGTCCCATGCATTACAATATGTCCCTGATAACACCCAGGAAAGTACAGCGAGGTGATCACTATTGTTTACTGCATAAGAGATGTAGTAAAATCTGGACACAAGTCGGTTTTCAATTAGCCTTGATGGGAATTTACCACAGCTAATAACTTGTTATGGGCAATCCTACTAACAATCCCGATGCCAAAGCTCATACTTCTGATCCATGGCTTTTTGGGAAATTACCCACACAAAACAAAGAGGTACTAATAGGATAACCCAAATTTACCATTGGTCCATTATCTTGATTAATGTTCAATGTTGTTTTTTTATTGCGGGTAAAAGGATATCCCCCACAGAAAAGCTAGTACTGAGCAAAGCAAAAAAACCGATAGCCTCTATACTTGCAAAACCTTGGTGTAATGGCATTATGGCATTGCAGACAAGGCCAGATGGGCAATTCGCTTCATCACACCTCCCTTCCTGCACTAAAGGCAGCATTAAGGTTAAGTATACATCACACTCTATGGTGCAGAGCAGTTATGTCATAAGGAAATATTACTGCAGCAGTTCCACACAATGGGGCTGATTCAGTATGGATTGCATAAGCGTTCCCCTGCACAGTTTCACAATTATAGGGAAACAGCGCACATGCAGGGCCCATTCTGCACATGTCCAGGACGAGTCCTGTGAGTGCATTACTATAATGCAAAAGCCTCTGCCAGATTGACAAGCAGAGGTGCTCGGGGAGAGACTGGTGTGTGTGTGTGGGGGGGGGGGCGGCTGGCATTCAGAAAGACAGGGGGCATGTTGCCCCTGTTTCCCGGGGTGGTAAGGCGAAGAAATGCATGTACAATGCAGTTTCCTTTGCCTCGCAATGCCCCTGAGACTGCAGGTCTGAGTAAGGTCAGAGTTACTCAGGCAGCAGATGCATATGATGGAGCGTGCTGCTACAATACTATGAGCCTCTTTGGGACTTTAGACTGCACTCCAAAGCCACGTCATCTTTTTCAAATCCAGACCAGCACTTTCCACGGAATATCTCCAAGTACCGTCATTTACCTTAGCAAGGAGGAGCTTCCACTACAATCAGCATTGTGGACTCCTTGCTTATTACCAAACAGTTTACCATACGGATACAAATCTGCCTAGATTCAATCCCACCAGCTGGACATTAGACCGGGACCTACTTGTGGTGCATATCCTGAATTCACCTTCTTTGATTCTTTGGAGGTGCAGTAGTATACAATCGATCCCATTAGAAAACAGCAAATTTAGGATCTTTTTATATTGAATATTATGTTATTCAAGCATTTTTTTTATTGATTTATTCTCATTATGTGTCATAATTTTATATTAAATAACTATTGTTAATGTGCAGTACATCAATGGTTTAAGTGGTGAGGATAAAGACCCAAAGCACAGAGGGCTAGCTGTGGTGCATAGACCACATGGGGGCTCTGTCTTTGTTACCCACCGCCTCATTGAGAATACCTCCTGTCTGTTGTGTAATCTAATAATAATAAGCTCCCGATCCTGTATTTCTAAGCTATACAGTGCGCACTGAGTTTTATCCAATACTTGGCAGCACCTCTCTAGACTGAGATAGTGCAGATACGCTGTGAGGGATCTGTAGAAGGAGTCTGTAACTTTTGGAGACGGAATAGATACCAAAACTAGGTGCAACAAAATGATCAGTTAGTTGAGTACCCAAGAACAATTAAAGATAGAGGAAAAAACAATAAATCTGCTGCATCACCTCAGCTGCCGCCACGGATCCACCCAACCAAATCCCGTTATTCTCTTCTGTGCCACCATTGTGGTATGCTTGGTAAGCACAGTAGGAGCTCATTAAATTTCACATAGCATGTTCCAAATCCCTGACCGCTTATCAACCACACACAGAATAAATATACAGTGGGGCATTAGTCTGGGAACCTTTAACCCCATATATAAATTAGATAGATATAGAAATGTAGCAAAAGGGGCGATGACAGTGTAGGTTTCATTAAACCAGTAAACGGGCAATTTCATGTCTGGTACAAAAGATCCACAGTAGACACGTCTTTATTCAGATCAATCTCCGGCTCCTTGCTTGTGCTCGCGACCCAGACAAAAGCTACAACTGTTGTATTCCCAGGATTGAGGTGAAGTGGAAAGTGAACACATTGTATTAATAAAAAATCATAGAGCTCATCACTCACCATAATAAGTCATTCAGCATAAAAACATTGGGTTTTAGTTAATGAATTGATAAATGCATTTAAGCTTTGGTGAGTTACCCGTATATACTCGAGTATAAGTCGACCCGAATATAAGCCGAGGCACCTAATTTTACAACAAAAAACTGGGAAAACTTATTGACTCAAGTGGGACCCTCACTTGAGTATAAGGGGGGCTTTTTCAGCATAAAAAATGGTATGAAAAAGTAGGCTTATAGGGCCTACACACATCCCGATTTTGGCCAGAGATATAGCATGCCAGATTTAGCATAGCAGATTTCCTTTGAGCACAAAATCATCTATATTGCTTAGAACGTGCAAAATGTGTCAACGATATGCCTCAGCGATTCTGCTTAGCGATTTAAGCATGCCAGATTCTTCTCAAGCATGGGAAAAAGAAAAAAAAACTCATTTAAATAAAAATGGGCAGTTCAAAGGGCTGGGGGAGTTCTTGGGGAGTTTTAAGGGGAGAGAAGTCAGGAGAAGTGTTGCAAAGAGTACCTGTACATAATAGCACCTTACCAGAGTGTTTGCAGTACTTTCTCTTCACTCCTCACCCCTTGAAAAAGATTATTTTTCAAGGGGAGAGAAGTCAGGAGAAGTGTTGCAAACAGGAACCATACCTGTACATAATTGAACTCAAAATTAACAATAAATAACATTTTGAAATGAAATGACACCATACCGTGTTTTTTATAATTTTTTATAAATACTATAAAAGTATAAAATTGAACACCACTGGGTTCATCAACAATATCAGGCCGAGAAATGCCTCTGGCCCAAAGACTTTTCAAACAAACAAAGGGATCAGGCCAACAAACTCACAACAGTATACTAGAGCCAACAGAAGTGATGACTCACAAAATGTGCAAAGAAGAGATAGCAAAGGTAAGGACAGTCTTCAGTGAAGGACACACAACAGTGACTGATAACGCATCATTCTGGAGTCAGGGCCAAATGACGTATACAAGCAGACATTATAGTCTACACGGAATCGAAAACGCATGGAAGAGCAATTTTTTCAACTTTTAAAATTTGGAATGTTTTTGGTTTTGAAAATTATAATGGATAATAAACAGCATCGTCCTGTCCTTGTGTACTCGAGAACGCTGAGTACATTCCACTGGACAGACTGCTGGTGGTGGCTGATGTGGGCGGGTTGGGTGAAGGGGCTCCCGTCGTGGTAGCTGGGGCAAGCTGCGGAGGATTTGCCGCCGGATTAATATAGGGTTGGTGGTAGGGATACTGTGGTGTGGGTCCGCCAGATGCGTAATGCATCGGGTCGCGCATTAATTTGAGGTCATCAGGAATGTTTTTATCCTGTGCCCGAATTATTGCGTCGTACACGATGCATTTGAATTTCCGACGGGTGTCGTCATCCATAGAACGCATCTCCGAGTCTACCGTGTTTGAAAATTGCCGAATTGAATCAATAGGCTTATTAAGCCTTGCCTCCGCGAATTGAAAAAATTGCTCTGAGCTGCCGGCTACAGATCTTTTGGCTGCCTTCTTCCTCTGCCTGGGTGGTGGCGTTGGCATTGGCAGGGGGGTAGAGGTCGAGGGTTCCACTTCCTCGCACTCTAGATCTGTAGCCGCTGTATTCTCGGACGTCTCCGCAAACAGCTCCGGAGTAGCATCCTGTAAAATAAAATACTTTAGGACCATGAATAATGATGACATGTAGCATATCTATATGTGTTCACACTTACCAGATCCTGGCTCTCCTCCTCTTGCCTAATTGGAGGCACAGGATCCATGCTATTCTGTCCATGCGTCTTCGATTCTTTCTCCAGCAGGAAGTGCATCTGGTCGTAGTACCATAACGTTGGCTTGTATACGTCATCGGCACCGGCTCCAGAACTCTGCGACTCAGTCACTTTTGCGTGCTCCTTCACAAAGACGGTCCTCAAATTCGCTATCTTCTTCTTCACACATTCCATGGTGGCATCACTTCTGTTGGCTTTAGCATAGGCCAGCAAAGCATTGTAGGCCTGATCCCTTTTCTGTTTGTTTGAAAAGTCTTTGCTTGTAATTTGCCACAGGCATTCATGGGCCCGATATATGTCGATGAACCCAGTGGTGAATTTCTTGGAACTATTCTGTTTTGCCATTTCTGTGTGAATAATATGGTATAAAATGTAAATACATAATTAACAAATATGCATCCACCATTATGTACATAAACAGTCCAAACTAGGTCAGCTTACAATCTATTGTCCCTACCACATGTACATGCGCACACATTCACTGTTTTTGTAGGGGGTCTGGTAAGACAATTTACCCCATCATAGACATGCAAGTAAACAACACATGACTAGCTTTTGCAATGTGCCATCCCCCCAGACCATGCAAGTAAACAACACATGACTAGCTTTTGCAATGTGCCATCCCCCCAGACCATGCAAGTAAACACCACATGACTAGCTTTTACAATGTGCCATCACCCCAGAGCATGCAAGCAAACACCACATGACTAGCTTTTACAATGTGCCATCACCCCAGAGCATGCAAGCAAACACCACATGGCTAGCTTTTACAATGTGCCATCACCCCAGAGCATGCAAGCAAACACCACATGACTAGCTTTTACAATGTGCCAACACCCCAGAGCATGCAAGCAAACACCACATGGCTAGCTTTTACAATGTGCCAACACCCCAGAGCATGCAAGCAAACACCACATGGCTAGCTTTTACAATGTGCCAACACCCCAGAGCATGCAAGCAAACACCACATGGCTAGCTTTTACAATGTGCCAACACCCCAGAGCATGCAAGCAAACACCACATGGCTAGCTTAGCAATGTGCCATCACCCCTCTCCAAACTTGCGCTGGGGGCAGCGGGCTTCACATGACACCCTCACCCTCACCCATGCTTTATTTTATAACATTGGTGGCACAGTGGGCGCCTCACATCCCCCCAAACATCATTGTGCCCATATTCTTGCGCTGGGGGGGCAGCGCGCAGCGGGTGCAGCGCGCATCACGTGACACCCTCACCCATGCTTTAATTTATAACATTGGTGGCACAGTGGGCGCCTCTCATCCCCCCAAACATCATTGTGCCCATATTCTTGCGCTGGGGGGGCAGCGCGCAGCGGGTGCAGCGCGCATCACGTGACACCCTCACCCATGCTTTAATTTATAACATTGGTGGCACAGTGGGCGCCTCTCATCCCCCCAAACATCATTGTGCCCATATTCTTGCGCTGGGGGGGCAGCGCGCAGCGGGTGCAGCGCGCATCACGTGACACCCTCACCCATGAAGTTTACATTGGTGGCACAGTGGACCCCTCTCATTACCAACCCACCCCACCTGTGATCAGTGCGTTTGTGGTGCATAGTGGAGAGCAAAGTACTTACCAGCTCCAGAGGGTTCACAGCGCGTGGTGTCTGACAGCAGCATGTGCAGAATGGAGAGGAGGGCTTCAGGGAGTGTCCAGATGAGCAAAATCGGTGGTCAGTTGAGCACAAAAAAAAGACACCACACAGAAGGCGCCCGATATGCAGGGTCTTGCTAAACGATTTTGCTAGATTGATGGGACATGCTCATTCTTCATCTTAATGCGATTTAGACGCGCGGGGCCGCGCATCTATATCGGTTTAGCCCCCACACACACACCGATGTATGCTTAGTTTCTAAGCGACCTTGCTAAATCGCTTAGAAAATGGCACAAAATCGGCATGTGTGTAGGCCCCATTATATTCGAGTATATATGGTATTTTGTTTCTGTGCAGGATACATCAGGGTTGCCAACTCTCCCGGAATGTCCGTAAGACTCCCGGATTCCTGGGACATTTCACAGACTCCCAGGAGAGGACACTTTTCTCCTGCAGCTGCCGCATGATCTTGTGCAATGCGTACTGCGCGTGCACACACCGATGACACCGCCAACGCGATGACACCAAAGGGGGATTAATTAAGCTAATTTATATTAAAATACCGTAGGGGCTCCCTGGCGACACATGGCCCACCCCCTGATGATGCATGGCCCAACCCCTGGTGATGCATGGCCCGTCCCCTGGCAATGCAAGGCCCCATGCCTTTTACTTGATTTTTCAAAAGTAGGCAACCCTGGGATACATACTTTATTTTTATACTGCAATTTGGATTTCAATTTGAATGCACCCCACCCAAATCTATCTCTCTGCACATGTTACATTTTCCCTATCTGCAGTGCAACATGGCCCATTTTGAGAATAAATTTGCCCTGAGATCAGGACTGAATTAGGCCAACAGGCACAGGTGTACTGCCGACTGCCTCTTTGACATCACAGCTGGGACGATAAATTTAAATGTCCACCCAATTGTGATGACCAATATATATCGATAACAGAGGTGTTAGTATAGCTTACCTAATTGGCTACTCTGTTGGTGTGACGGGCAGTCAGACGCTTTGTTTTTTTTTTAAGTTACTGTAGTACCCAGCCTAAAAGTTCTGGACACAGCTGCTAGTTTTTTTCCCATTAATTTCCTGGCATCTCAATGGCAGCACTCGTGTGCTTAACGTGTAAAAGCAGCACTGGGCACTTTTACACATGAAGGAAAATAATAATCAGTGCTGCCAAGTCTGAAACTGAAAAGAAGCAACTGGAAATTCCAAAATGCAGTAAGCCCAGCCCACAGTTGGGAGGAGGAGGAGGAGGAGGAGGAGGTGGAAGCGCCTGTCAATTCAGCTGCTTTTCTTGCTACTACAAAATAACAAGAGACATAAAGTAAAACACAACACAAAACTGTTTCATTTGAAAAAATGTATAACATCAACATGTGACAATATACTGTAACTCTTTCAGCAGTTTACAATAAAAGTAAGAAATAGAAGGTTTGCATAATGTACACAAGTTGCTTTACAATATTTAAATGCAGCTTAATGTTATCACTGACTCCTATACTAAACAAATTCTTTCGTTCCATTTTCTATCTCCTACTGTAAAACTGTGCAACACACAAAAGGACATTAAAAAAAAGTTTAACTTAAAGATGCTGTAGTGTAAACACAATGGGTGAGATGTAATAGACCGAGAGAATTAGAAAGTGAGAGATTTGGTAAGAAATCTCCAGGTTTTTTTTAAAGGGGCAATCATTTACACTGCAAAACCAGTTTGATTTTGATGTGTAAATGATGCTTTAAAAAAATGGAGATTTCTTACCAAATCTCATCCTATTACATTTCACCCAATCTGTTAATAGTGTGACATAATAGTATGACAATAGTATAACGGGGCAGAAGCGCCAAGTGGAACATCCCCTGGGGGATGACAGCCTTATGCAGCAGTATGGACTCATGCAGGAAACCTTTCACAGTGCTTGTACAGTATTCTTCAGCAACAGATGAGATTAAGCTGAGGGCTGGTGGAAGAGCCCTGGGTTCACAAACATCCCCATTCTTTCACAGGCTTGTGAAAACCCACCTTGTACAACCCACCTTGTACAACCCACCTTGTAGTACACTCTCCACATTGCTTCTGACATACATTAAGAATTGTTTGTAATTTTTCTTTAGTTAAATACATACTGATTTGACTAATGCTATATAGTTACGGAAAACAGCACACCCATTAAATATAGGTACTGCCTACAAGTTTCAGACAGTCCAGTGTTCACAATAAAATAGCATTAAATACACGAAAATCATACTTATATGCTTAGGCATGAATTCACACAAGGTCAAATTGCATTTTGAATTTATTGCATAGACATCATATAAATCATGTATACTAGAGGTGGACTTAGGCTTAAGCTGTGTGGTGAAGAAGACGCAGCTCAGGGTAAGGCTGCAGGGAGGGATGGTTATGCTCTCAGAAGGGGTGGTTTGGGTTAGTCTAAGACAGGCATGTCCAAACTATGGCCCTCCAGCTGTTGTGAAACTACAAGTCTCATCATGCCTTGCCACAGTTTGGCTATAAGGGAATGCTAAAACTATGGCAAGGCATGCTGGGATGTGTAGTTTCACAGAAGCTAGCGGACCATAGTTTGGACATGCCTGGTCTAAGGGGTCTGCCAGTTATCCGCATGTATTCCAAACCAAATACTTGTCTGTTTTAAATCTACTCCATAATGTTACCTAGGTTTGCCTAGTTGCAGCGTAGAACCCTGATAAAACCTGTATAACAATAAGCTCATGCTATTTTATTTGCATTATAGAAATCTGAGGATCCTTCTGTAGCAAGAAGCACTTGCAGCTGATGGATTATCATAAACTGACTCTTCAGACTTGAAACCAGGCACAGTGCGTGTGATTCATATCCAGCTAATGATGCTCTTACTCAGTACACTGCCACATTTAATGTAAATTACATTTTTTGTTTAACATAAAATAAACACAATTCTCTTAGTCAATTAAACAAAAGAATGTAAATAAAAGGTGACATTTTCTATGTTAACAAGAACGAATATATCTAACATTTATAGACATATACACACAACATCTATTCCGATATTATGTTTCTATGTTTCTAAAATTGAAATGCACAACTCAGTTATTTATAGCACATGATCTACAATGTATGTGGTTTATGTGGTAACCCTAGCAAAGTTACTGCTGATACACAGTGTACAAAAAAAGGGAAGACAAAATGCCTAGCAAAGACAGATTAGCCTTCCCATACACAGGGCAGTATTCAATGAGAATTTTGACGATGTTCTGCAGTGAATCCTGTTTAGGATTCGCTGCACATTCGCCACTGCCCGCCGCGTTCCGGAGCCTCGCCTCGCCGGCTCCAGTATTCAACGAGTCAGGGGCTCACCTGACCGGCGAATTTTAACTCCTGCGGCGATGCCGCAGGGAGCCTGAGGACGGCAGCAGGCAGGGAGATGGAAGTCTCCCTGCCTGCCCCAGAACGTATGTGGGGGGGAGGTGGGCTCCCCGGGTGCCAGGCAGCACAGGCTGCCCCCCGGGATAGCCAACAGGGGACCGGGTATTCACTACACCCGATCGTGCATATGTAATGGTTGGGTGCAGTGAATATATGAATATCTAATGAGCGGCTTGGCTACCGGCCCCCTGCTGGCTGCTGTGTAAAAAAAAAAATATATATATATATTTTTTTTTTAATTAAATATATATTCATGTGCTTACAGCACATGAATAAAAATAGCATGCCAATCCTCAGAATAAAATTCCTGATTTTTTGACACCAAATGTAAAAAACAAAACACTTTATTTTAAAAGTTCACATTCCACTTCACCATAAAAAGATAGCGATTGCTACTCAGTGAATCATGGCGATAAAAACCTTAAAATGTATTCGCCATCTGGTCATTGAATAGGGTGATTCACCGTTTTAGTCAAAAAATCGCCGTACAGCACGAAAATAGCACAAAATCGCCATAAAACATGGCGAATCAGCCTCATTGAATACTGCCCAGAGCATCCATTACTATACTGGGACAAACATGGAAAAGATTGTGGGTTACATTAGACTTGTGTAGGCCTAAAGCCCTGTGCACTCTAAATAAGTATTTAAAAAATATTGCTCAGAAGGGCCCTTCTCATCGATATCTTATAAAAAAATTATATTGTTCAATGTTGATAACGATGTGCGCTCGCAGGCATTGTTATCAACCAGCCCCCACATTGTCTGTGAATGCAGCTCACTCTGACTATATCATCAGCGAGACCACTGCATGCACGGGGGGACTTGGTGATGTCACTGAACCATATCGCTAACTGATATCATTCAGTGTGTATGCACAATCTCGTTTGAACAGCTGCACTGCAGAGACAAACATCTATATTGGCGGTTAGTGTGTACAGGGTTTAAGGATGTAAAGTTATGCTGGGTACACACCAGAACGATTTGGCCTCAATTCCCCCAATTTCGATACAATCGACTGATTGTATGTAAATTGGACATGTTTTGGCATGTTTTAGATCCAATTCCAATTCGATGCGCGTCCCCGCTGGTCATTTGTAGATCCTACCTGCTGCAGTCAGGATTTAAACATGACCCCTTCGACTGGGTACAGATCAGAATTGGATCGGGTGCAGATCGTGTGCTCCAACAGATCGTGCAACCATCGTATGGTCGTCTCAGGATCTGCTCACGATCATGATCATTCTGGTGTGTACATTAGTTATACGTACATGCAGCATGTGCACGTTATTGCTATTCTACAATGTTCTCTAGTAAGATTCATGTTAGTGTGAGATTAAGGACTAATCAAAAGGATTCTTTTTAAGAGGATGATGATTATTATTATTTTTATTGTTGTTAATATACAGTATATAACAAGGCACTTCAAAGGTTCCATAGTGCCAAACAGGTATAATACAGCTGACAACAATACTAATATAAGTTAACAGATTTACAGTAGGACCAGAAGCACTAAGCTTCAAAAGAGATAAAATGGAGGGTGATAAACAGCCAGCCAATCAGCTCCTGTCTGCAGGTAGGAGCTGATTGGCTGGTTGTTTATCACTTTCCATTTTATCACTTTTGAAGCTTAGCACATCTGTCTATACAATGACAGGGATGAGCTTGATTGCTTTAGCCAGCTAAAATATGCTACTGATGCTAGTTTTCAATGTACTCGGTAGCACACGCAGAGAGCACCCTCACCTCCAGACAGTCAAAAGGACAGGCACAATGTTACAAAGACCCACACCCTCCTGAAAAATTGCAGAGACTTTCAAAACAATACAATGAACTACAATAAATACCTGTACATATATCATACAATACTATCAGGGTGGTGTCTGATTGGCTCCAAATTTATTCTGCAGCAGGACAATGACCCCAAACATACAACCAATGTCATTTAGAACTATCTACAGTGTAAAAAAACCCAAGAAGTCCTGGAAGATGTCTAGAACAATCTCCCTCCTTTAAAAACTGTGTGCAAGTGTACCTAGGATAATTTATGCTGTTTTGAAGGCAAAGGATGGTCACACCAAATATTGATTTGACATAGATTTATTCTCTGTGCTTTCACTTTGTTTTTGTTAATTAAAAAAAATAAACAATTAGCACTTCTATTTTTAAAACATTCTTAGGAATCAATCCTATTAGGTGCGGATGATTCACAGTGGCGTGCGGTGGGGTGAGGCAGGTGAGGCACAGCCTTTCCTGTCATACTAACATATATGCTGGAGTTTTGAATTGATAAAGTATGTCAAAAATACAAAGAATATATATATATATATATATATATATAATTTTCGATAAAGTCCGCACTCATATATTGCGTCATAAATGAGGGAGGTGCTCCTACAGATGACTGAACATCAAGGTATATCGGAAGTGAAAAAGGGCACTCACCATTTTAAAAGCAATTTTTGTATTTTATTCCATCACAATGAAAAAAGCTGACGTACCATCGACGTGACGTGACGTTTCGGTCTTGTGAAAGACCTTCATCAGGATTCCATACAGCTTATAAACAGCAACTGTCAGACAAGCAACCTGGCATCCATCCCTGGGGAGGACACACATAATATTTTTATTATTATAATCATTTTTATAGTCAAAACTCTGGAGTAAAAAGTCTATGGCAGGTGAGGCAGTGGGCTCAAATATTGTGTGCATAAAACATAATAATAGTACAGCTTATCCTTAATTTGTCTTAATGGTCTATACATAAATGTGCCAGCCAACCCACCAAATGTAATTTTCTCAATAATTACCCCTGCAGTTGGACATTAAAGGTCATTCACAGCTCCCCACGCTGGTACTTACATTAAATACACTTCATAAACATAAGGGGTTACCTGTTAAGCTAATTCAATTATTTTAAATGATTTGCAGATGTTAATGACATACACAAACATGCAAAGATGTCCTATGACTGTATCTGGGCTGTTGTGGTATACAGTAGCTCACCGGCAATGTCTAGGTCAACAGTCATTAGGTTGACATGCACAAGTTCAATATTGACAAAAGGTTGAAACTAGTAAAAGGTCGACATGAAAATATCAACAGAACTTTTTCATAGTTTTTGGTGTCATTGTTGAACCCCAAATTAGTGTACTCGCATGGCTCACTTCGTTTCAGTGATAACTTTGGCAATGATCTCAATTATGCTTTAGTCTAAGTCACTTTCTTAAAATTTTACTAAATTTAATACCCCTTTTCCACTAGTAAAAATAACGGGTTGATGCACGGGGACACGCATTAACCTGGGTTTTTGGCTTGTGGAAATGCGACTCTAACCTGGGTGGTCACCCAAGTTGGACCCGGGATACTACCGGGTCCAGGGGCAGTGGAAATGGGCAATGATGGGTATGTGACCTGGGTCCCGTTCACTCCAATGTCCAGGTCCTGCCTCCCAATTACATTACCCTCCCGGCTTTATGCTGGGTCGGGGCACCAATGTGAAAGGGTTTGTAAGCCGGGTGTTCCTGTGTACAAAATCCCAGGTATGACCCGGTTTGCTAGTGGAAAAGGGGTATAAATGTCACATTTTAGTCAATTTTGTTATTTTTGTCTTGGTCAAGATTTAGTCAGTGGATATTGACTAACATTTCAGTCAACAATTTTAGTCCATGATTTAGTAATAGCTTTGCAGTATAATAATACTAGAATGGAATTTGGTGAAGAAGATTTCTATATCATTTCCTTGAATACTTTGTATACTGTTCACTATGTGTCTAGTAATCTACATATAAAACAAGTGTAATATAAATGCTATTTTCTTCACAGTAGGTCATTTATTTTCTGCAAATATCAATTCAAGAATACAATTGTTTTTTTTTTATTAAAAAAGTTCATTGAAATAATTATAGAATACAATAAATCACTAGAAAAATACAACCTGCCTGATATAAGTAAGTAGTAATAGTAGTACAGTACTAGTCTACTGCAAAAATGAAGCTGTAAGGATGCACATTATAATATATAGCTATTTAGCTAAATAGCTTGCTGCATAAACTGACTGAGTGATTCTCATGACAGTTGTTGCACAGCCACAGTGCAAGTAAGTAAATCTAGGGCAAAGAGGATGGGTAAAACTGTATAAACTACAGTATTATTAATGAAAGAATCCAAAAAGTCAGTCACTCGAAAAATACAACCTGGTCAATTTTCGTCATGACAACATGGACTAATATTTTGTCAACATTTTCATTATTAAGAAATTCCTATTTTCATTATTGTTACATTTTAGTCACAGAAAAACCTTGGACAACGACTAGTTTTAGCTTAAAATTTAATCGACACTATGAACACTGCTTCGCTTGCCATGCTTTTGAAACTTTGCTGTTCCCAATCAAAGTCGATGTCAAGAAACAAAGGGGTAGATTTATTAAGCTCGGTATAGTGATAAAGTCTTTGATTTTTATCACCGGCCAATCAGCCTGTCATTTTTCAAACCAAGCCTGTAACTTCATAGTTAAGAACTGATTGGCCGGTGATAAAAAACACTTTATCACTTCACCGTGCTTAATAAATCTGTCCCAAAATCCTGAAAAACTTAAGTTGACCTTTTCATGTAGCGACCTTTGGTACTTGTGTATTATCACGGCGCCCCCGATTTCCATCGCAGGGCATTGTACGATGAAAATCGCATTGCATCGTATAAGATATGATTGCATGCGATGCGATTCGACTCAATTTTACCCGATTTCTAATTGTACAGTCACCCAGATGCCTTATTACCAGGGGCGGATTGGCCATTATAGCCACCGGGAACTTTCCCGGGAGGCCGACGCTAGTGAGGCCGAAATTTGAGCAGGCTCACTGGGCTCAGCCGCACAGCGGCAGACGGCGTCACTGCCAGCCTCAGCCCTGTCCCTCCCTGTGTGGCCTTCCCTGCAGTGGCGTAACTATGCCTCCGCTGGCGTTGCGGGGAGGAGCCAGCGCCACCGGGGCGCAGCACAGAGCCGGAGGTAGAGTAAGCTCTGCTGCAGCCTGCAGCAGCCAATAGGATACAGTACATCTCTCTACCTCTGGCTGTCTATCTGTGTGAGGACGCTCAGTGACCCTGACGGGGCGGGTCACTGAGCGATGCGTCCACACACAGACAGCCAGAGTCTGCTCGCTTCCCCTCCCTCACTGCCAGTGCCTGCTGCCCCCCCTTCCACCCTGCCCGGTGCTGGGCGCCCCGCTACCCTTTCACTGTGGCCGCCGCTCCCCCTTCTGCACTGTGTGCATTAGAGAGCGGCAGCCAGCTGCTGCCTGACCCGGCAACAGGGGGTCCCCAAAACAGCCCCCCATCCCACTTAATCGCACTGTACTTACACACACTGTCACACAGTGCTCAACTGCCCGGCGGGTGGGCGTGGCTTCGCGGGGCCGGAGGGGGCGGAGCTAAACGGACCCCGGTCGGTGGGCGGAGCTACATTGTTTGGTGGCTGCTGGCCTGCTGCTGCTGCCTGAGCAAGAGGGGGAAAGAGATGCTGCAGTGCTAACCACAGTCTCAGGCCTGCCCAGAACCAGCCAGACTGCACTCTGGATGTTCCAAAGGTAAGAGTAAGGGTTATGGTATGTGTGTATATTTGGGGGGTGGGTTAGGCTGGGGGGGGGGAGTTAGGCTCAGGGAAGGGGTAGTAAGTTTTAGGCCCCGGGGGGGGGGGGGTAAGGGTTAGGCCTCAGGGTACGAGGGTTAAGCACCAGGGGGGAGGGTCAGAATTATCCTGTGGTGGGTAAAGACGGAGGGTTAGGGAGCTCATCAGCATAATAGTACACATGCCACAGGGTTCGTCAGCGTTATAGAGTGCAGGCGCGGGGCGATTGGGTGTGCCGTTGGAAATCGTGCAGGGTAATAAAGCGCAGGCTACAGGGTGAGGGAGTGCGTCAGTGGGATATAGTGCAGGGTGAGGGAGTGCGCCAGTGGGATATAGCGCAGGGTGAGGGAGTGCGTCAGTGTGATAGAACGCAGGAGAGGGAGTGCGCCAGTGGGATATAGCGCAGGGTGAGGGAGTGCGTCAGTGTGATAGAACGTAGGGTGAGAGAGTGCGTCATTGTGATATAGCGCAGGGTGAGGGAGTGCGTCAGTTTGATATAGCGCAGGGTAATGGAGTGCGTCAGTGGGATATAGCGCAGGGTGAGGGAGTGCGTCAGTGGGATATAGCGCAGGGTGAGGGAGTGCGTCAGTGGGATATAGCGCAAGGTGAGGGAGTGCGCCAGTGGGATATAACGCAGGGTGAGGGAGTCCGCCAGTGTGATATAGAGCAGTGTGAGGGAGTGCGCCAGTGTGATATAGAGCAGTGTGAGGGAGTGCGTCAGTGTGATAGAATCAGGGTGTGGGAGTGCGTCAGTGTGATATAATCAGGGTGTGGTAGTGCATCAGTGTGATAGAACGCAGGGTGAGGGTGTGTGTCAGTGTGATAGAGCGCAAGTCCCAGGGTGAGGGAGTGCATCAGTCTGATAGAGAGAATAAGGCTGCAGAGTGAGGGAGCGCTTCGGCGTGATAGAACGCAGGGAGAGGGTCAGTGTGATAGAGCGCAGGCCAAAGGGGGAGGGAGTGTGTCCAGTTTATGTTCCAGCATGGGAAGAAATTGATGATGTTTAATGGGGAGGGGGGCAGGGATAACAGTGTATGGGGTCCCATGGTTTCTGTCACAGGCCGCTGCAGAGAGCCCGCTGTGCACTGGCATGCACACAGGTAAAAATTCTGCTACTGTAACTGCACATTTGATCCAGGATGCGTTCCTCCGCTATTCTGGGTCGGGTGGTGGTAAGCAAGGGGGGAGTCTGGTCCTTTTTTATATATTTTACAAATGTCAATGTGTTCCTAGTCCCTTTTCAATGGTAGATAGATAGATAGATAGATAGATAGATAGATAGATAGATAGATAGATAGATATAGGTCTATACACACTGAAAATTTTTGCCCAGCATGTATGGATAACGGTGATGGGGAAAATGGACATTACGTGTGTGGTATATTCTGTAATGGATATTACCAGTGGCGGATTCAGGGGGGGGACGGGGGACCAAGGCATGTCCCCCCCCCCCCTGTCATTTAGGTGATTATTTTTTTTTATCTAGTTTAAGCCAGGAGCTGACACCAGAAACAAGAGCCGGGAGCTGGAGTCTGAACCTCGCGGGAGCCAGAAACAGACAGGTAGAGGCAAGAGCCTGACCCTCGAAGCTGCCTGGAGCTGACACCAGAAGCAAGAGCCAGGAGCTGAGGTATGATCCTTGCGCTAGCCGGAAGCTGACATCTAGAAGCAGGGGGTCTGACCCTCGCAGCTGGCAACCAGAAGCGGGAGCCGTGCAGCAGCCTGGAGCTTACAGCCGGAGGTAAGTCAGAGGTCTAGCGCTGCTTAGGATGTGGTCATATGACCCTCTACCTCACAAGCTGCTTCACACCACACTTGCATCAATGTTACATCACTCCATCTTTCTTTCTCCATCTCTCCTTCTCTCTCTCTCTCTCTCTCTCTCTCTCTCTCTCTCTATCCACATCTGTATATTTTCCTTTCTCTCCCTTCCTTTTCCCCTGATCTCTCCCTCCTCTCCATTTCTCTCTCCTCCCCTTATCTCACTCTTCCTCTCTCCCTCTTCATCTCTCTCTCTCTCTTCCTCTCTCCCATTCCTCCTCCCCCCTTTTCTCTCTCTCCCTCCTTAGCCTCTATCGATTCCTCCCTTTAATCCTCTCTTCCTTTGTCTCTCCCTCTCCATTTCCCTCTACCCCACTCTCTCTATCCCCCTCCTTTCTCTCCACCTCTCTCCCTCCCCGCCTTCTCCTCTATCCCCCCTCCTCCTTCCCCACTATCTCTTTCTGTCACCTCTCATGCCATCCAATGTCTCTACCTGCCATATTCTGTCACACATTGCCTTCTCCTGGCATCACCCACTTACTACCTCTTTTACGGTCTCCCTGAGGTCACCCAATGCTTCTCACTGTCACCCTTTGTCCCTCCCTATTAATCACTGCCCCTCTATCTTCCACTATCCCTGCCTTTTATCCACTACCTCTCCCCAGTGTGACTGTCACTACCTCTCTCTCTCCTGTTGGTCTCTGCCTCTTTCAGACATCACTCTTTGCCTCTCCCTGTTACCTTTTCACTGTGCACTGCCTCTCTACATCATTCCCTTTGAGACAACGCCATTGTGAGGCAATGGCCACTGTTCCAGGAGCTCACACAAATAACCTCTCCCACTGTCATGGTGACCCCCCCTGTCACTTTGTTCAGGATCCGCCCCTGGGTATTTCGGTGTGTGGCATAATGTGTAATTGGCATTACTTTGTTGCATAATGTGTATTTGGCATAACTGTGTGTGGCATAATGGGTTATGGACATTACAGCATGTGGTAAAATGTGTAATAGGCATTATGGTAATGGACATAATGTGTAAGGGTCATTATGGTGTGTGGTATAATATGTACTTTAATAGACATTACAGTGTGTGGCATATTCTGTAATGTGCATTACAGTGTGTGCCATATTGTCTAATAAGCATTGCTACACACCCTTTTTTGGAATGGGCACTCCATAGGGTCTTCATAAATTGCTATGTTTTTTTTGGGGGGGGGGGCTGCATATTTTTACTGTTCACACTGGGAGCGCCGAATTGCCAACAAACAGTCCTGTTTATTTATTTAGCCAAAAATGGGAGTGTGGGGGGTTAATGGATCAGAATTGTTTTTGGCTGGGGGGGGATCTAAATTCTAGTTATGCCTCCTCCGACTGTGACTGGTGGCCCTCCTCCTGCCCACTGTTCTTCTCTCCGAGCGGTGCTGCTGTCCACTGCCCCACTTCCTCCTCGAGTCCTCTACATGGTTGTTCCACCGACCATCATGTATAAAATAGTCCAGTCCTCTCAGTTTCCGGGACTTGGAGAACAGCGGGCGGGAGGAGGCGAGGCCACATCTAGGGGGGCACTGGGTGAGGTGTGGGGGCCGTTGCTTGGCGACGGCCGGGGACTTATATTTTTTTTATACATGGATTTTATTTTACACAACATAGTCCTGGAGAGGACTTGAGGAGGCAGGGCAATGGACCACATCGCTGTTGGAGAGAGAACAGCGGGCGGAGGAGGCGGTCCTGCTTCCAGTAGAAGCAGACCCCAGTTCCATTTTCAGTTGTTTGGGTGGCCCCTGGCTCCGGCCGTTTCAGGTGGCCCGCGAATCAGCAAATGAGGGCAACCCGCTGTCACACGCAGGTTCCTGTGTGCACTATGCAGGTGCCACTGTCGCCCCCGCCCCCTACAGCAAGACCAGGGATGTGACGAACAGACCAGCAGGACTATGGAGCTATGGAGCCGGGAGCATACAGGATTGGGAAGCAGTGCCCCATCGTAAGAAGCAGAAGCAGTGCCATAAGCAGGGAGGTGATGAGCCCTTTCTGCAAACTGAGGTCCACCCCGGAGTAGTGGCTGATTGCTGATTGAAGTCACCACCCGGGGAAGGTGGTGTCAGTGTGACTGTGAATGTGGGGTGGGGAATTACTATTTTCATATAAACCCGCACTAAGTTTGTAATGGGGGGAATTGGTGTTTGTAAATGTGTATGGTGCTGCACTGGGGTTTTATTGGGGAGGGGGGGGGGGGTGTTGTATATATGAATGGAGCTGGAGGAGGTGTGTCGAAGTATATATGATTGGATGTATAAATGAGAGGCAGTGTATGTTTCCATATACATGGATGAGAGTGGAGGTGGGTGCATGTATGCTTGTATGTATGTATGTATGTATATATGAGTGTATGTATAAAAGTGGTGGTATGACTGGCAGGGTGTATAAATGTATGAGAGCGGCAGGGTCTATATATATGTATGTATGAGAGCGGCAGGGCATATGTATGTATTAGCGTGGCAGGGTGTATGTATGTATGTATGTGTATATGAGAGCAGCAGGGACCATGTATGTATGTATGAGAGCGAAAGGGACCGGTGCATGTATGTATGAGAGCGGCAGGGTGTACTGTATGTATGAGAGCGGCAGGGTGTATGTATGTATGAGAGTGGCAGGGTGTATGTATGTATGAGAGTGGCAGGGTGTATGTATGTATGTGTATATGAGAGCGGCAGGGACCATGTATGTATGTATGTATGTATGAAAGCAGAAGGGACCGGGTGTATGTATGTATGAGAGCGGCAGGGTGTATGTATGTATGAGAGTGGCAGGGTGTATGTATGTATGTGTATATGAGAGCGGCAGGGACCATGTATGTATGTATGTATGAGAGCAGAAGGGACCGGGTGTATGTATGTATGAGGACGGCAGGGACCATGTATGTATGTATGTATGTATGAGAGCGGCAGGGTGTATGTATGTATGTATGTATAAGAGCGGCAGGGTGTATTTAAGTATGTATGTTTGAGGTATGGCAGGGACCATGTATGTATTTATGTATGTATGTATGTATGAATGAGAGCGGCAGGGACTGGGTGTATGTATGAGAGCGGCAGGGTGTATGTATGTATGAGAGCGGCAGGGTGTATGTATGTATGTATGAGAGTGGCAGGGACCATGTATGTATGTATGTATGAGAGCGGCAGGGTGTATGTATGTATGAGGACGGCAGGGACCATGTATGTATGTATGTATGAGAGCGGCAGGGTGTATGTATGTATGTATGAGAGCGGCAGGGTGTAATTAAGTATGTATGTTTGAGGTATGGCAGGGACCATGTATGTATGTATGTATGAGAGTGGCAGGGACCGGGTGTATGTATGAGAGCGTCAGGGACTGGGTGTATGTATGAGAGCGGCAGGGACTGGGTGTATGTATGAGAGCGGCAGGGTGTATGTATGTATGAGAGTGGCAGGGTTTATGTATGTTTGTATGAGAGCGGCATAGACCAGGTGTATGTATGAGAGCGGCAGGGTGTATGTATGTATGTATGAGAGCGGCATAGACCAGGTGTATGTATGAGAGCGGCAGGGTGTATGTATGTATGTATGAGAGCGGCAGGGTGTATGTATGTATGTATGAGAGCGGCAGGGGCCGGGTGTATGTATGTATGTATGAGAGTGGCAGGGACAATGTATGTATGTATGAATGAGAGCGGCAGGGACTGGGCATATGTTTGTATGAGAGTGGCAGGGTGTATGTATGTATGTATGTATGAGAGCGGCAGGGTGTATTTAAGTATGTATGTTTGAGGTATGGCAGGGACCATGTATGTATTTATGTATGTATGTATGTATGAATGAGAGCGGCAGGGACTGGGTGTATGTATGAGAGCGGCAGGGTGTATGTATGTATGAGAGCGGCAGGGTGTATGTATGTATGTATGAGAGTGGCAGGGACCATGTATGTATGTATGTATGAGAGCGGCAGGGTGTATGTATGTATGAGGACGGCAGGGACCATGTATGTATGTATGTATGAGAGCGGCAGGGTGTATGTATGTATGTATGAGAGCGGCAGGGTGTAATTAAGTATGTATGTTTGAGGTATGGCAGGGACCATGTATGTATGTATGTATGAGAGTGGCAGGGACCGGGTGTATGTATGAGAGCGGCAGGGACTGGGTGTATGTATGAGAGCGGCAGGGACTGGGTGTATGTATGAGAGCGGCAGGGTGTATGTATGTATGAGAGTGGCAGGGTTTATGTATGTTTGTATGAGAGCGGCATAGACCAGGTGTATGTATGAGAGCGGCAGGGTGTATGTATGTATGTATGAGAGCGGCATAGACCAGGTGTATGTATGAGAGCGGCAGGGTGTATGTATGTATGTATGAGAGCGGCAGGGTGTATGTATGTGAAGTGAAGCCGCAGGACACATCAAACAAATTATCAATAAACATTGGGGGACACTTTTGAAGGACGATACACTAAGCAAGATACTTCCAGACAGACCCCGGGTAGTTTACCGGAAGGCCCCCGACCTAAAAAACAAGTTAGTTAGGAACCACATTGCACCTACCTCCCTTATTCAAACTAGACTGACGGACATCAGACCAGGCTTCTACAGATGTGGGAACTGTATGGGATGCAGAACATGTAGCAGGACCGCTGACCGGAGAACAGACAGTTTTACCTCACATTCCACTCAACGCACCTACCGTGTTAAAGAAGAACTCACGTGTAGCACCAAGGGTGTTGTGTATCTCCTATCTTGTCCGTGCGGCTTACAATATGTGGGCCGGACAATTCGGCCATTCAAAATCCGATTAGCGGAGCACATTAGAAATATCAAAAAAGGTTATGACCAACATAGCCTGTCTGCCCACTACATGAAAGAGCACGAGCAGGACCCCACCACTTTGTCATTTCTCATCATCTGTAAAATCGCAAAAAATTGGAGGGGAGGTGATTTCCTGAGAACACTAGACAGGGAAGAGATTAAGTGGATCTACACACTCAAAACCCTTGAACCCAGGGGGTTGAATGTGGATTTTAATGTAGCTTCAATCATGCGATAAACCACGACCATTAATTCATTATCCTAATAAGAGAGGACATTTCTGTACTTCCCTTGGGTAGGCTTCCTATCTTCCACGTTATAAATGAACCCAGGTAGTTAAGCAACACAATCTTGATAAACAATGCTTGGACTCATACGACTATAGACCTTCTGTCTAATAACGCTTCACGTACCAGTATCAACCAGAATCATCCTCCACACACTCCATTTTATAATTATGCTAGAAATTTCTTTATTAGATTTCATTATTCCTTACACAAAGAACGTCTTCTTATCTAATAAAGTACAACAGTATTGAAGTAGCTCCCTTAAATGCATCACAGCGTATCACAATAAAGCTTTAGATACTATTACTTCCATTTAGACCTTAAAAGACAATTTGTTGAAACCTCTGCAGCAATTCCGTAGATAGATACAGTGAATCAAGTATCATTTGCATAGACCAGGCCCCCAACCAATGGCGTGAGAGCACGTCATGGACATGTGACTTATCAGAGGACTGGCGGGTGCTTCAAAAGACGGACACTGACAGACAAGTGCATCCTTGAAAAAGATCCCAATAGGGATCGAAACGCGTTGGACCCATCCACTTATATGCCCAAGCTTGCACGCTAGCAGCGGCACCACACACGCTGCGGCGGGAACGAACTTCTATCCAACCGCGGCAGAAGGGACACAGGCAGCCCCTGCTTCTGCTGCGGCATCCAGGAAGGACATTGCAGCCACAGAGACTAGCGCGGCTGTGTGCTGCTGAACGCCGCACAGCAGCGGTGTCAACATCGCGCAGTGGTCGTACAGCAGTCACGCTGTCACACCGGACATTTCCCACACCCGTGCCTCCCTGAAGCCGGCACAGCCACCGGCAAGCCACCACCGGAGGGAAATCAATAACATCAGAAGAGATCCCGCGGGACCCCAAAAGGGGAAGCGGCTACGGGGGACGGATACTCGGCGTGGGACCATCTTTCATACAAACTGTGAGTTCGGAAAGTGTTCTGTGCACTGGGGGAGGTCGGGACGCCAGCCTCCCTCAACACAGCACCTTCCCCACATATTCCTTACTTCCCAGAGTGGGCACACGCCATTGCATTAAGACTGAGCATTCGAGAGCCACCGTTATTTTAAACACTCATTGTATGATCCACACAATAAAGCACTTCATAAATACCTCATTTATCATTTGCAGTCCATTATATGTATGAGAGTATCAGGTGCCCTATTAACATACATTAGTTAATATTCCAATCGCATCAGGATTCCTGTTACCCCCCTCACCCACTTCAGAGCAGCGCCAATCTCATTGTTTCATTTCTGTATGTATGTATGTATGAGAGCGGCAGGGGCCGGGTGTATGTATGTATGTATGAGAGTGGCAGGGACAATGTATGTATGTATGAATGAGAGCGGCAGGGACTGGGCATATGTTTGTATGAGAGTGGCAGGGTGTATATTTGTATGAGAGCGGCAGGGTGTATGTATGTATGTATGTATGTATGAGAGCGGCAGGGTGTATGTATGTATGTATGTATGAGAGCGGCAGGGTGTATGTATGTATGTATGTATGTATGAGAGCGGCAGGGGCCGGGTGTATGTATGTATGTATGAGAGCGGCAGGGACTGGGTGTATGTTTGTATGAGAGCGGCAGGGTGTATGTATGTATGTATGTATGTATGAGAGCGGCAGGGACCATGGATGTATGTATGTATGTATGTATGAGAGCGGAAGGGACCGGGTGTATGTAAGTATGTATGAGAGCATCAGGGTGTATGTAAGTATGTATGTATGTATGAGAGCGGCAGGGACCATGGATGTATGTATGTATGTATGTATGAGAGCGGAAGGGACCGGGTGTATGTAAGTATGTATGAGAGCATCAGGGTGTATGTAAGTATGTATGAGAGCATCAGGGTGTATGTAAGTATGTATGAGAGCATCAGGGTGTATGTAAGTATGTATGAGAGCAGCAGGGTGTATGTATGTATGAGAGTGGCAGGATGTATGTATGTATAAGAGCAGCAGGGTGTATATATGTATGAGAGCGGCAGGGTGTATGTAAGTATGTATGAGAGCAGCAGGGTGTATGCATGTATGTATGAGAGCAGCAGGGTGTATGTATGTATGTATGAGAGCGACAGGGTTTATGTATGTATGTATGAGAGCGGCAGGGACCGGGTGTATGAATGTATGTATGAGCAATGTGGCAATTATTGATTTGTTGCCGCCCACATGAGGCCACTTCCAGAAATTTTCCAGGGCCACTTTTAGTCCCCAATCCGCCCCTGCTTATTACCATGTTAAATGCCCCCCCCCCAGACCCGATTTTTAACTGTATACCCACCCTTATGGGTCATGAGTATGTGAAATGCCCCCCCATTGTTAACACCACCCCACTATGAACGCCAACCCGAAGCGTGGCGAGCGCAGCGGTACGCGTCCTCCGACCTCTTCATACCCCCACTATCCACGTTGGCGTGGAGTTGATTTTATAAAGTGTGACGAGCTCGGCTGCTCGCTGCGCTCGCCACACTTTAAAATCAACTCCACGCCGACGTGGATAGTGGGGGTATGAAAAGGTCGGAGGACGCATACCGCCGCCCCTCGCGGGCTCGCTGCGCTCACCATGATTTGGGTTGGCGTTGATAGTGGGGGCCGTTAACAATGTGGGGTGGGTATACAATAAAAAATTGGGTCTGGGGGTGCCATTTAACATGGGACTCAATGGGAAATCGCGTCGCATCGCATGTCATTGTAATGACATGCGATGTGACCCGGTTTTAAAATTGTATACTCAGCCTGGGAAAAGGCTGAAATCGGGTCCATCGCATGCCATCGCATACCTTAATTAGTGGTATGCGATGCAATGCGATGGGCGCCGTGATAATACACAAGTACCCAACCTTTTGCTTGGGTCGACCTATTGTCAGTGTCAACCTTGTGCATGTAGATTTATTGGTTGACATTGACTGTTGACTAAGACATTGTATGTCAGCCATTGGGATACCGTCTGGGACTAAGGCTTCTGCTCGCTGTGCTGGGTATAAAGTCAGTTTATGTACTGAGTTTTGATGTTAAGCAGAACTGGAATGAAATTTATGTTTTAGGACTAGATTTATTAACTTCATAGTTTCACTAACAGGGAATATTTTCTGGCTGCTCATCCTCCAAATCTTTTATATAGCAAGTAAGGGATACTTTACATGAATGTAAACAAAAGCATTCTTTGCTCTGAATACAATATCCAGGGACATTTCGCTGTATGGTGCATCTATGTAAATGATATGGCCGCTGCACACCATCTTATAATAAATATTTTGTATTTAAAATAGCCTATCTTCGTTAAACAGTCAAATAAATCATAAAAACTACATTCAGTAAAAAGAAGAGTATGTTACCGTATTCTACAATATTTAAAAGGAGAAGCATTTACAGGGCCAGATTAACAATGGAGCAAGGATCACAACCAGGAGGGGGGTTGGACGTGACTTCAATCCTGGGCCCAGAAGAAGAGAGGGTCTGTTTGGCAGCAGTGTGGATAGATGCCAGGCCAGAAAACCCATGGAGGGGCAAGAGCGACTGCAGTAATATGAATTTAGTACCACTAGGCAGCTACTTATTGGCTGCCAGTCTGCAGGCTCTGATTGGCTCATGCCCAGCAATTCATATTACCACAGCAGCTCTATTTCTCCATAGCTATCTGCTTGTGTGCATTTGGCCTGGCCCCGATTCACAATGCTTACACCTGTATCCCTTCTCAATAGTAAGTTGTGTGTGTGTGTGTGTGTGTGTGTGGGGGGGGGGGGGGGGGCACCAAGGCACATGCCCTCTATCATTTTCTGGTAACTTTTTTTTTATCAAAATGGTTAGCTGTGCACTGTGCTCTGTGCCTCTGCTGGATATGGGGGGGGGGGGGGGGGGGGGGGGGTTGGAGTGCTGGGTATGATGTTATAGCAACAACTTTCCAGCAGCAGCTCCTGTGTTTTTGATACTTCAAATCCCCCTAAGGAAGGAGTCCTTAGGGTTGACTTTAAATCCAAGTGGGCTAAAGTACCATGGCTAAATCTAACCCTAACTGTCCCCAAGTGCCTAACCATAACCCTCTCCCCAATGCCTAACACTAACTGTCCCCCAAGTGCCTAACCATAACCCTCTCCCCAATGCCTAACACTAACTGTCCCCCAAGTGCCTAACCATAACCCTCTCCCCAATGCCTAACACTAACTGTCCCCCAAGTGCCTAACCATAACCCTCTCCCCAATGCCTAACACTAACTGTCCCCCAAGTGCCTAACCATAACCCTCTCCCCAATGCCTAACACTAACTGTCCCCCAAGTGCCTAACCATAACCCTCTCCCCAATGCCTAACCCTAACTGTCCCACAAGTACCTAACCATAACCCTCTCCCCAATGCCTAACTCTAACCTCCCCTCATGCAGCCTAACCATAAACCTGTATTCGTAATGGACCTCCCCACTCACACCTCCTCCAACACCCTCTCCCCCTTGGCAAACATGCTACCCCTAAACACGTTGCCCCCTTTTGTTGTGTGTGTGTGTGTGTGTGTGTATGTCAAGGGCACAGTGTGCTAATAAAGGCCCATCATCAGGTGGTGTGATGATTACCAGCTAGTCGCACAATCAGCCATAACATTTTTATTTCTCACAAAATGATCTAATTTTTCAATTTATATTTATTTAAGGATACATTAGATGTGATAGAATAGGCATGGATCTGGCCACCAGTGCCGGCAACAGAAATCTTGGGGCCCTATACACTGTTATCTCTGGGGCCCCCTTAGGCCACACATACATAACTGACTAGTAATTCCCTATAACCCCATGCCATGCCATACTACACCCCCCCCCTTCCCCAGTCCTGCCCCATACACACACACACACACACACACCCCTTTACACATGCCACACCTTGGTGGTGACTTCTTTTAGTCAGCTGCACATGTCCCTGCTGGCAGCTGCTCTCCATAAGTGCAGTCCGGTCCACATTGTGCACTTCCGGGGGAGTGGGACACAATGTGGATGTAGCCTGACGGACAGCGCTGTGGAGCTGCTGTTGAAACAGACACAGATTAGAAAGCACTGTCTGTGTTGGTGTTTGAAGTTCGGAGCGGCTGCAATATCTCCCATAAAGTGTATGTGGCCGGGGCTTGGAGATAAGGGGTGGGGACAGTGTAGCTCCTTAGCGGCAGCAAATTGGAAGGACCTGCATGGTGCAGCGTCATGGCATCACAATGCTCCACAGGACCAAACCAAGTGAGGAGTAACTGGGGGGTTACTCGGGATGTCTATTGTCTGCCCTGACCAGGTGGCGAAGCAGACATCAAACAAACAAAAGGAGCTGTATGGGGTTTTTTGTGCCCCTTGATCCTTGGGGCCCACTGACCCTTGGGGCCTGAGTCAGACATTCCCTTTGACCACCCCTGTCACCAGGCCTGCTGCCCACACCCACAACCACACACCCTGGTCACAGATCCACCCCATTCTCAGTATAGGACATTTGAAGTCCCAGACCCATGTGGCCCTTAATACATCCTGCGTCATTTACTAACCATAAGATTTGCACTGCACAACATTTCTTGCCCTGTGCTATCGCAAACTACAAAAAAAAAAAATAATATTAAAAATAGATGCCTCATAACAAAGGTATTATAGATAAAACAGATACTGTACACCAGAATATACTTTTAAGGATTCCATTAGCTGTCATTTGAAAGCCTATGCTCTAGAGCAGTGATCTCCAACCTTAATTAAGCGTGAGCTACTAGAAACAAAAAAAGAAAAAGAAAACCACCCGGAGAGCTACTAAAATTTGTCCAATGCCACTGATACTATGCCCCACACCGTAATGCCCCTGCCCAATATGCTGCACACTGTAATGCCTGACACATTATGCCACATACCGCAATTCCTCTGACACATGATGCCACACACACCACAATACCTATGATACTATGCTGCACACTGTAATGCCCCTGACACATTATGCCACACATTGCAATGCCCCTCACACCTAATGCATACCTCCCAACTTTACCAGCGGACAAAGGAATATATGCGCGTGCCACAGGCAAAAAAACAGGATGTCCCGCAAAAATTGATACAGTTGGGAGGAATGCATTATGCCACACCGCAATGCCTGACACATTATACCACACCACAATGCCCCCCACCAGTAATCTTCCAATAAATTGTAAATTACCTGGTTATTGCCAGGGGTCAAGTTTCATTGCCAAGGGGTCAATACTCATTGCCAAGGGGTCAATGTCCATTGCCAGGGGTTAATATCCATTGCCAGTGGTTAATGCTCATTACCAAGGGGTCAATACTCATTGACAAGGGGTTAATGTCCATTGCTAGGGGTTAATGTCTGTTGCCAAGGAGTTAATGTTAGTTGCCAAAGGGTTAATGCTTGTTGTCAAGGAATTAATATCCAGACAAATGCTAGAAATCATATTTGACTTCTAGCATGTGAGAGGGAGCACAGCGCTTCAGCATTACCAGGAAGTGCTGATAACGCTGCAGCTCTGTGCTTCCTGTCAGATGCTAGAGGTCAAAAATGACCTCCAGCATCTGTCTCCTCCGAAGCGAGGAGTGTGCAGGGGAAGGCGGCGGCAGCGGCAGCGGATGGGCAGGTGGGTGGCCAGACAAACGGGCGGGCGGCCAGACACATGGGAGGACGCAGGCGGGCAACAGTGGTCGAGCCACCCATTTTGTTTAGGTGAGCTACCGGTAGCTCGCAAGCGACAAGTTGGCAACCACTGCTCTAGAGGATAGGTTAGAGACAGATTTAGAAGTTTCTTCAAATAGTTGATCCAGAGCCAGAGAAGAAAACACACTGGGACTTCAGTATTTATTCACATTAATAAAAACAAAGTCATTTACTCATAAATGGTTTAGAAATGTTACTAATATTATCATGTAACTAACTTGGTCACACATTTAGCAAGGAAAACGTTAATGTCAATAATTATTAATTTATATATGATGAATAATTTGATGAATATGGAAATATTCATCAAATTCTGGTAAACAGTCCTAATTCAGTATCAGGAACATTGTCAGTATGGAATAAAATTACACTTACTGGGACTCTAGAGCCCAGGACATTGAATTAATTCCTAACAGTGGCAAAGAACATGATTGCTTCCCCCACAATTTCAAAATCTGATTATACTGTAATTATCTGAACATTACTAATGATTAGTGGTATTATACAAATAAATGCTAATATGTCCATAATATAATTAAACAGTATGAATATATGTATTTGACAGTACTCCCATATGAAGCCAGGAGAGTACACAGCTGCTCAAGATCAGAGCAAGATGAAATGTACCCATTAGACAAGAACATTGTATCAAACGGAAACACAAACATATGGTATTATGATGAGTCTGCATATGGCGTATGCTGTACCACATTTTAAGAGTTGAGAACCAGAAAAAGGATGTAAATTACATTACTGTAGATTTCATTCATACAGATGGAGCTGGGCTCCCACTTGCTGGCGAATCGCCAGATTGTCTCCGCGAGGCGCTCCATCTGACTGAGACGTTTCAGTCTCAGTTTCCGGGCGGCGGGGCGATGGGAACCCTGTCTGTCTCCGCTTCAGGGAGACAGACAGGGTTAGGGGAGGGGGCGGGGGGAGCGGGGAGGTGGTAGGGACCCCAGGTGACCGCCGGGGACCTGGGGGAAGCGCCGTCGGAAGGGGACGCGCGCGCATCTCGTGCGCGCCCGTCCCCTTTCGCAGATCAGATGGCGGCTGGCGATTCTGCCACCATCCCCTGCAAAGACCAGGCCGGCTCCATCTGTACCTGACTTTTAATAGAATATTTTGAAGAGCACTACAATTAGGGTTAACACCTCATCCCTTTAATTCCGGACACATATTAATTACACAGGTTCTGTGGCTGGCTGACTTCAAGACTCCATTTCACCTGGTTTTAAACTGCCACAGAACCTGTATAATTAATATGTGTCTGGAATTAAAGGGATGAGGTGGTAACCCTAATTACAATGAAAAGCAGACCCTCAGCTCCAGGCATTCCATGCTGCAGCATATTCATTCAAATACATATTGAGGACTGAACAGCTTCTGAGTTATACAGAGACAGGAACCAATAAAAACTCTCTACTGTGTTCTAGGCCTTACTTTTCCATTAATTCCCTAATATCATCTAACACTGATATTACCATGGCTCCACCCACTTGCGGTTGTAGCACCGGCCACACAATTCAGCCAGGGACACGCCGCAAAAGACAAGGCTGAATACTTCATAATTCAGCCCTGTCTCTGGACAAATTGTGTGGGTGGCGCTGCACCCTTGACTGGGTGGAGCAATGTGCAACTTTCGGCCTCAGCTCAGACTAAGCCGATGTCCCCATGTTGCCCCGCCTCCTTCTGCTGCTGACCTTGCTGGAGGAGGAAGCTGTCCTCTCGGAGACCAGGGCAGGTTCTAGAAAACATAAAAAGCCTATTTGTGCAGCACTGCCTGTCTGATCCGCGCGGCACAGTGCCCCACTGCTGCCAACACAATGGACCCACCCTAGCACGTACAGTGGACCCTTCTGCTTTGATGCATTTGTAATGTCCAATGAGGCATCATGACGCCCACTCCCCCCTGCTGGCATTTGTCGCCCGACAATGCTATAGCTATGCCTCTCCCCGATGTCTCTAATGATGTAGTAATCCTGCCTACTGTTATGCTGGCTCTTCTCATTGTTGATTTGGTGCCACCCACGAGGTTACTTCCAGAAATTTTCCAGGGCTACATTTAGTCCCCAATCTGCCATTGGGCATGCTGAACATCATTTTAATCAGTAGAAGTTGCTTGTGAATATGATAAGCATAGTGATACAAAATAGATGCAATTAACTGGGAAAAAATTAAACTGACATGTGGGGCGAGATTTAGTGGGTTTACCGTTTTTGAGAAAATGCTATTTTTTTCTCAAATCGCCCTATATCGCCGTTTTTTTAATATCGCATTTTTGCCGCGAAATCGCATATTTAAAGAGGTGTGTATTCCGGCATGAAAAGTGCGAGAAAGTGCGATATAGGGCAATTTTTGGAATGAAAAAGTGTGATTTTTTAGTCATGAAAAGGTGCGATTTTGTTGAAATGTGCGATTTTGTGATAAAAAAATAAAATAAAATTGGCGTGAGGTTCCCCCTCCTGTACATAACCAGCCCCGGGCTCATTGAGCCAGACCTGGTTCCAAAAATACAGGGGACAAAAAGCGTAGGGGTCCCCCGTATTTCTGAAACCAGCCCCGGACTCTTGGACCGGTCCTGGTTCCAAGAATACGGGGGACAAAAAATCTGGGGGTCCCCTGTATTTTGAAACCAGCACCGGGCTCCAACAGCCCGCAGTGTCATGCCACAGCCGGGGGACACTTTTTACATAAGGACCCCCGGCCGTACCATGAGCACCGTGGCTGGTCAGCCTTGGACGGGGTACCCTGAGGAGTTATGTATATGCACTTCAGAATACTGAAAACAGGGACAGTGCACACCGAAGGTGCGCTGCAAAAATTTACACTGTAATGCCCATTACACATAATGCCACACACAGTAATGCCCATTACATATAATGCATTGCACAGTAATGCCCATTCCACATAATGCTCATTCCACATAATTCCACACACCATAATGCCCATCACACAGTAATGCCCATTCCACATCTTGCCATACTTCGTAATGCCCATTCCACATGCCAGGGCTTGACAAATTTTTGTAAAATAGGGACCATAGGGACAGTGTGCACGCCTAAAATTTACACCGTAATGCCTATTACACGTCACACAGACATTACATAGTATACCACATGCCATAATGCCCATTACATGTTGTGCCTCACACGGGTATGCCCATTATGTCTCAGACTATGATGCCCATTACACATTATGCCACACACCATGATGCCCATTAAACATTATGCCACACACCGTAATGCCCATTACACATTATTAAACATTATTTGACACAAGTGATGCCCATTACACACTATTACACATTATTTGACACACGTGATGCCCATTGCACGTTATGCCACACACCATGATGCCCATTAAACATTATGCCACACACCGTGATGGCCATTACACATTATTACACATTATTTGACACAAGTGATGCCCATTACACATTTTTACACATTATTTGACACACTTGATGCCAATTACACGTTATGCCACACACCATAAGGCCCATTACATGTTGCGCCTCACACCGTGATACCCATTAGACATTATGCCTCACACCGTTATACCCATTACAAGTGCGCCTCACACCATGATACCCATTAGACGTTGTGCCTCACACCGTGATGCCCATTACGTCTCAGACCGTCATGCCCATTACACATTAAGCCACACACCGTGTTGCCCGTTACACATTATTACACATTATTTGACACACGTGATGCCCATCACACATTATGGGGGAGAGGGACATGACAGGGGTGGGTGGGGTAAAGGGGAGTGTAAGGAAGGAAAGTCTGGGAAGAGCAAGGGGGGGATTATATAAATATGTAAGTACAGTATGTGTGTGTGTATATACATTTATACATATATATATATATATATATTGTGTGTGTATATATATATATATATATGTATATACACAAACTCATACTGTACTTGTAAATGTGGAAGTGCTGCCTTACTTTCACTTATGTGGATGCCTGGTGGGGCAGACAGGCTGTGCACAACGACTCCTACAGCACTGCGGGTCCTCCTCACCTCCTTCCTTCTCCCTGCAGCCTGCGTGCTCAGCCAGTCACTGAGCCGCAGGCTGCAGTGTCAGATACGATTGGACAGCTGAGCCATCGCTCAGCTGTCCTGTCCTATACGGCGCTGGCACCCTATATGGTGCTGTCAATCAGCAGCAACTACTGGTCCCGGGACCCGGAGCAGACGCAGCGTGATAACTTTACTAAACATACAGCCTGTCCCTGGCATGCGTCGGTGCCCACCGCAGACCCCGCTGGCGCTTGCTTCTCCAAGCAGCTGCGGGGTCTGCCTGGCTGATATCGTGCAGGGGTGTGCCCGGTCATTAGGAGGTGCCTGTGCACCCCTGGCACCCCCCGTGTGGACGCCGACCTGATAGGGTTAAACTCACATTCCTAACATTGCTTAATACAGGAGAACTACAAGTGCCAGCAGACCTCCCCCGTATGCTGGGACTTGGAGAACCACAAGTCCCAGCATGCGGGGCATTAATGGGCCAGCTGGGACTTGTAGTGCACCTGTAAAAAGAATGTTAAAAGAAAACACACACACACAAAAAAGTAAAACTTTATTACATACACATACACACACCTCACTTTTACAACAATATACTCACCGATCCAGGATCCAGCGCTGGTCTCTATTCTGCAGCAGAGCCGGCTCCCCCCGCACTGACAGCGGGGACAACCGGCTTTCTCCGATGCAGCTAACAGCTTCTGTCGCGCTGTCCCAGCGCAACAGAGGCTGAGAGCGTCTTCGGCTTATGCGTCTCCATGGAGACGCATAACTCAGCCAATCAGGGCTGATCCAATCCATGGAGACGCATCGCCCAATCACGCCCTCAGCCTGTGTCGCGCTGGGACAGCGCGACAGAAGCTGTTAGCTGCATCGGAGAAAGCCGGTTGTCCCCGCTGTCAGTGCGGGGGGAGCCGGCTCTGCTGCAGAGAGAGACCAGCGCTGGATCCTGGATCGGTGAGTATATGTTGTAAAAGTGAGGTGTGTGTATGTGTATGTAATAAAGTTTTACTTTTCTTGTGTGTGTGTTTTCTTTAACATTCTTTTTACAGGTGCACTACAAGTCCCAGCTGGCCCATTAATGCCCGCATGCTGGGCTTTGCTGCAGGAGGGAAGACCAGCGCTGGATCCTGGATCGGTAAGTATAGTGGTGTAAAATTGAGTGTGTGTGTGTGTGTGTGTGTGTGTGTGTGTGTGTGTGTGTGTGTGTGTGTGTGTGTATGTAATAAAGTTTTACTTTTCTGTGTGTGTTTTCTTTTAACATTCTTTTTACAGGTGGACTACAAGTCCCAGCGGGCCCATTAATGCCCCGCATGCTGGGACTTGTGGTTCTCCAAGTCCCAGCATGCGGGGGAGGTCTGCTGGCACTTGTAGTTCTCCTGTATTAAGCAATGTTAGGAATGTGAGTTTAACCCTATCAGGCCGGCGTCCAATGGCCAGGGACCCAGTGACAGCCCCGGGCTTCACCCCTTTACGGGTGAAGCCTGGGGGGGGGACCCCTTTATTGGGGGGGGTCCCCCACTCCTCCAGGTACCCCGTCAAGGCTGACCAGCCACGGTGCTCATGGTACGGCCGGGGGACCTTATGTAAAAGTGTCCCCCGGCTGTGGCATGACACTGGTTTCAAAATACGGGGGACCCCCAGATTTTTTTGTCCCCGTATTTTTGGAACCAGGACCGGTCCAAGAGTCCGGGGCTGGTTTCAGAAATACGGGGGACTCCTACGCTTTTTGTCCCCCGTATTTTTGGAACCAGGTCCGGACCCCACGCCGTTTTTTTTTTTTTTAACTTTTACATATATTTTACCAAAGAACCATACACAGATCACAATGATCTGTGCATGGTTCTGACAAAATCGCCATGTTTCTGACAAAATCGCCAGTCAGGATCAGGTCTATTTTTTTTGTGATGTTTAGACCATTTTTTTTGGCGATTCCAAATTCGCATCTCATTAAATATGTGAATTGTATATTTTTGCAATGGGAAAACATCTGGATGCGAGTTCCGGAGATAAAAAAAAAATCGCACTTTCAGAAATTGCGATTTCGCGGCAAATACCGCATTTTTGCCGATTTTCGCATCTCATTAATTATGCGAATTCGGAAAAAAAGTGCGAAAACGGACGTTTTTGCGAAAAAAATCGCCAAAAACCCAACATCGACCTCTAATAAATGTCACCCGAGGTATTTGGATAGAAATAAGTATATTTGAAATGTTTATACCAATGTGCTTTAATTTTGTACTTTTAAGTTAATTTCAACATTGTTGAATAGGACTCCCCGAACAAACCAGCTCTAATTATGTCCGACTTTATAGAGCTGATTTGTGTCCGACTTTCAAACTCAGCTCCCAGTACTTCAGCCAATTTGTATGTTTAACTCGGTGAACACATCTGGATCTGACTTTTAGCATCAGCTCTTATTCAGAGCTGAAAGCTTCTGACTTTTAGTGAACTTATTTACTTATTTATTACTTTGTAAAATATTTGTGTCAAAACTGACATTTCACAAAATTTGACCAATCGCCCATAGACAAAATCGCTTAGTCAAAATCACTTTAGTTAAAGTCGCTCACTAGCAAAAATCGCTCCGTGTGTACACCCCTTATGATTTACTGGTATTATACAATCCATAGTTTCACTGGAGCAGATGTACTAACCCCCCCACTTTGCGCTTCTGACATAACGTCCCGCTTCTCCTGCATAACGAGGAGAAGCGGGCACACGTTATGGGGAGATGTACTAAATCCCCCAAGCCGATAAGGAGACCGTTATGCCCAGCGTTAACGGCTCTCCTTATCGGCTCCCTCGCCGCGCCCGCACATGCGCAGTCGCCGTCGCCCCCCCTGCCCGGCTTACTGGGCATGCGCGAGATCTCGCAAAAACCGCGAGATCTCCAGCGCAGCCAAGCAGACGCAGGGCTAGCGTTGTCCCCATAGTGGGGGATAGGACAACGCTAGCCCTGAGCTGGTGAAGCGGCCGGGGCGAATTAACGCCTTCAAGGCTGTTAATACATCGCCCCGGCCGTTAATCCCTGGGGGGGATTGCAGGGACAGCCCCGCCGAGCGTAACTCGGCAGGCTGTCACTAGCGCACGTTAGGTGCGCTAGTGATACATTAGGGTCAGACGTAATCCCCCCCAGTTAACCAGCGTTAAGTGCATTTTTGCACTTAACGCTGGTTAATACATCTGCCCCACTGGCCCTTATTCTGATTGACGCGGACTTTACCGCATACTTTCGGATCGCGTGTTTACGGCGTCTGCGCATGCGTGGAGAACGCAAACGCGCATGTGCCACGCCCTTGACTCGGTACCAGTTCGGCCAGATCCCGTCCAGAACTGTTCACCGCTATCATTCGGGAAATAGGGGCGTATTATGGGCGTCATGCGGAATGACACATGGGCGTAGTTTCAAAGTGGGCAAAACGGGGCGGAAACATGGGCGGACACGGGGGAGTACACTTATGTTGGGGGGCGTACATTCGGAAACCACTCCGAATGCACGCGATCAAAAAAGGCCAGAAATGTGCGGTGTCCACAAGTGTACTATTGCTTTGCGGACACCACTTCGTTCATGCGGTAGGCGAACGTACGCCTAATGACTACAACCATTAACACCTGAACCCAATAGAATCGACTCCTTTACTCATTACTCACTAATAGGACGCTTGTCAGTGCTTTAATTGAAACCATTGCTGCTTCAAGGAACCCGTACTAAACACCCACATATGCTGTACTTGTCAGACACTTTCAAACTGCTAACAATGGACATGACAGAATATTAATACTAGCAATACACATGTGTATTTGACATGTACTCATGAAACCACACATTTTGGGTAAAGTAAACACATTTATTTATATTCATGTCACAGTCAATGCCAGTGTGATGCAATGACCATAAAATATATACATACAAACAATAAACAACATGGCAGGAATGCCGCAAAATAAATAATAATACAAAACAAATATAATTGCACACAGATGGACTCCAGCACCTCCTATGTGCCACTGCACATGCAGCCAGTGGGAAATGAGGAGGCTGCTGGCCCTTCTACAGCAGGGCAAGCTGCACCTGACCATTCAACAGCAGGGCACCCTACACCTGGCCCTTCTGCAGCAGGCCAACCTGCAGCTGGCTCATATGCACCATCAGCAGAATCATTTGGAACACAACCGAGGGACTTCACAAGATAGTACCATGGCCAGCACTTCAAGTACAGCTGACAGTAATGGCAGGCAAAAGAGGGCAACAGGGGAACCACAAAGGACATATGAAGCAAGGGCTCAGCTGGTTCCCCTCAGCACGTGATTGACACAAGAAGCTGACACACACAGCACAATGGAAGATTTGGGAACACATAACGGCGGAGATTAATGCAGCCACAAGTTTCATTCTCCGACCACGTTTGGCCTTGGTAGGCTCCTTGGCCTGTGCAGCAGCTCTTCGGGGACGGCCAGATGCTGGGGCAGGTGGAGCAGATGATGTGGAGGGGTTGGCTGGTCTACCCCTCCTGCCAGCAGGGAGTGTTGCCGCTGGTAATGCACCAGAAACGGATGCCATTAGGACCCTGTTGCTGGTAACCAGCTCCACCATAAGCTCATTATGGTGGAGGAGGAGATCATTTTGGCGGGTGGCTTGCTCGGCCAGCACCTGAGCACTTGCAGCCATGGCCTGCATGCTCGCAGCCATGGACTGCTGGGTGCTGACCAAGCTCGCCAGGATCTCCTCGGTCCTACGCACCCGTTCTGATGCCAAGTCTCCCTGCTGGTTGATGTCCCCAAGCACCTCGGCCAAGGCGGCCAAATCGGCTTGGCCCGATGCCTGCTGCTGCACAGGCCTACCTCTGGGGCCAGGTGGCACGGACTCCTCCACCTCCTGAACAGAGTCGTCACCAAGCGGTGGGGTGTCTGTGGGAAAGATAAACACAATTAGTAGACATTCTACGATAATTACTTGCACAAGTTTATGGCATGACCAATATTTACCTTCCAGAAAAGACGCAAACACTTCAGCTGGGGCCTCGCTATCCATCGTGCTCACCCCCCTGATCTCCTCAACTGATATACAGCTCTCGGCCATCACCTCCAGGGGGGTGAGCTCTAGCCCTGATGGCATGGGGGCCGGCCCAGATGTCTGGCTGTGGTCCCACCGCTTGGTCATCTTCCTCTTCAGGTTGGTTTTGAAGTCCTGCCACCTGCAATGTAAGTTGACATATTAATACATGTCACTCCCAATGTTAGCTGTTGCAGCCATTGCTCTGTGCTACATATTACAACATGTGATTAATGTCCCATATATAATATTACATGCAACTAGGATATCAACCGTTACAATACACATTCACAATCACCCTACTCTAACTCTCAACGAAATAACATGGCAATAATGTATGTGTATCGTAACAACCTCACGGCCCATTTGCTAAATGCATCTAAGCATCAATTCAATCATTACTTGGCTATTACTGGCCACATGTATCACAAAACAACTTGCCTCTTCTTCACATGGTCCGTCTCACGAACTTGTGGCGCTACTTCATTAATCTCTGCCGTTATCTGTTCCCAAATCTTCCATCTGCGTGTGTGTGTCAGCTTCTCGGATGGACACTCTATCCAATCACGTGCTCGGGGAACCAGGATGGCCAGCTCCTGTGCTTCATATGCCTTATTTTTTTTGGGTGGTTCCGCTGTTGCACTGGCTCGCCCCTTGCCACGTCCCTGGCCACGCCCCCTGGCACCAGTCGCTGCACTTGAAGTGCTGGCCATGGTACTACCTTGTGAAGTCCCCTGTTGTGTTCCAAACAATTCTGCTGATGGTGGATATGAGCCAGCTGCAGGTTGGCCTGCTGCAGAAGGGCCAGGTGTAGGTTGCCCTGCTGTAGAATGGTCAGGTGCAGGTTCCCCTGCTGTAGAAGGGGCAGCAGCCTCCTCATTACCCACTGGCCGCATGTGCAGTGGCACATAGGTGGTGCTGGAGTCCATCTGGTCAAATAGTTGCTGCAGCACTGGGTCCACCTCTGGTTGGGATCCAGCCATGTTAGCAACAACATTGTCACCTTCTAATACACCTTTATATACTGTTTGTGTAATCTGTTTGGCGGACATCAGCGGCAGCTGCGTTCCGTGCGTGAGCGTACGTCGCTGTTTTTTCGCGCCGCATACGGTGGCGGAAATTCCATTGTGTAAAACCTGGCGAAAGTTCTACATGAAATACTGGTCACCAATGCTAACATTGCATAGAATCTTCTGATACACCTGTGACTATTGCACAATACACATGCTATTTGCTAGCATGACATGACATTTCATTCATGACTACTGTGGTATTGTGGCGTTTTAGTGCAAGCTAAAAGTAGCCCAATCCCTTAGAGAATCCAGCCCACAAGTCATGCAATACTCATCTCTACTGTTATAGACCACACATGTGAGAGCCCTATAAATAGTGACTTCCTGCTAGAATCATTTGTCTCCAGATCTGGACTTGTCAGGGTCTAAGGTAAGCTCTTCCATGCTCCTTGTAGATATGATATCCATTAACAATGTAAGTGTATGAATGTATGCACCATTGCCTCACTGACTACAGATTGTTGGGCCAGCAAAGTGGTGTATCATTATTGCAACATGTCACATGTTCACTATTTCACTCACAGGTCTTCAACCTGTGTGGGTTCATCTATTGCAGGACAACATGTCCCAGCAATAGATGAAATGTGTCATAGTACATGATGTCGGCAAAAAATGCTGACACCTTTATCTGTGTGTTTTGGACGGTGTGTATTGAGTTCATATTATTGTGTCATCATTAGAGAGTCAAATGGATCTGCGGGATTTCACGGGGCGGCCATCTATTGTACGTATTGAAGGCTACAAATCTATTTGTAGTGGGATATGGCCATTATGTGCATAGGTGCATCAGTATTTATGTTCATTTCTTTATAGGTTGCTGAAGCTATTATGCGCTACATGGAGAGGAGGCTAAGGGCACTTGCGGCTCTCCCCACTCGTCGGCCAAGGAGGCCAGGACGTGCTAGAATCTATCGCACACGGGTGACTCTGTTTGCTATGCCCGATGATGAGGTACTTACTAGGTACCGGTTACCACCACATGTAATTCTGGATCTGCTCACCTTAATTCAGAGCGATCTGGAACCTCTACACGGGATCACGACAGCAATTCCGCCTCACACACAGCTGCTGGCGGTGTTGCATTTCTGCGCCTCAGGATCATTCCAACAAGTAGTGGCAGTACTTGCTGGAATATCTCAGCCGGCCTTCTGCCGAATCCTGAGGCGTGTGACGTCGGCCATGTTCAGGCGCAAAGGGCACTTCATGGCCATGACATTTGCCACCGAGACCCTGCGCAGAAGCCAGCAGGCCTTCCATCAAATTGCTGGCTTCCCTAATGTGATAGGGGCTGTGGATGGCACCCATGTACCATTTGTGCCTCCATCTCGAAGTGAGAAGATATATAGGAACCGCAAATTGTTCCACTCACTGAACGTGATGGTGGTATGTGGCCCATCCATGGAGATTCTCGCCTTCAACTCGAAGTTTCCCGGAAGTGCCCATGACTCTCATGTCATCCGACAAACCGGGATATGGCATAGACTCCAAGAGCTGGAAGGCCGTGATGCGTGGGTTCTGGGTGACTCCGGTTACCCATGTACGCCCTGGCTACTTACGCCGTACAGCTACCCAGCACCGGGCCCACAGGAGGCATTCAATCGGGCGCATGTTGCCACCAGGCAAGTGGTGGAGCGCTCAATTGGCCTTTTAAAAGGTCGATTTAGAGTGCTCCACCGCACTGGTGGTGACTTACAATATGCGCCTGAAATGGTGTCGAGGATCGTGGGCCTGTGTATATTTTTCCACAACATTGCTGTGCGGCGTGAGATACCCTTTGATGAGTGGGAGGTACCATCTGAGCCGCAAGATCCGCCCATGCGCCCATCCCGCGCCCCTGAATGCCGGAGGGGATACCAGCTGCGGGACTCTGTGGCGCAAAGATACTTCAGGTACATGTTATCGAGTTGACAGAACACACCAATTATTGTACAAATCACCCCTTCAAATAAGTACAGTGTGCTAGTTGTCAGTGTTACAACACGAAAATTAGCCAGCCTGCCCTCCTAATGGCAAAGAAATAGGAGATATTTATCATATGTGCTTAGTTTTGGGGGAAGTTAAATATTGGTGCTAATTATTATACCTTGTTAAAGGGATCTTATGTGTTTGTTATATCTTCATTATTGTAGTTGATACTATCCCTGATGACTGGTGAGTACATTGATTTATTCTGTAATGTGTTTGGGATTTTTTCATGTGTTGATGTCTGATTTGTTTGCAGATATATATATATATATATATATATATCTATATATATGATATTCGAATTTATTCACATGTTTCAACATTTCAAGGAGCAGGCAGCCAGGCAGGCAGGCAGGCAGGCAGGCAGGCAGGGCTGTTGTATAATGCTGGTCTCAGGATACCTGCAAGTGTGTGTATGTGTCTTTTACACATAAATGTACGCATACACATAGATGCATAGAGTAAATAATGCTAAGTACAGCTATGCGTTGCTAAGCTATAGCACGCGTTGCTTGGCGGAGCGAGGCGTCATTGGATTTGCTAAGTGCATACACACTGTGTTTTATATATATCAGATTTGTTCATTGCCATACATCAACACTACTGTTTTGAAGGCAAGCGAATTTGTCACCATTTGTGTTGGCGCAGAGACGCTGTTCATGTAAAGATGAACAATAAAGTTATTAACACAAATAACTGTGATCAACCAATGCCACCACCTGATTGGTTGATTGATGCCATTGTCAACATGGCGGAGACACGAAGGGCAGAACCCTTCACACATGCGGAGCTGAGGGTTCTTGTCTCCGTCATGGAGACAAGGCTGGGCCGTGCAGGGCCCTTTATCACGAACCGGCATAAGCGGAGGGCCTATGCTGCGGCAGGGCGCCGAATTTACACCCGCACTCGGGTGCGTAGGTCCCTCGGCCAGCTGGAGAGGCGGTGGTCGGACCTCCGCAGGCGCCAGCCCCAGCTGCTCCAGCAACTCAGGGGCGAAATTGCTGATTGTGAGTATTTTAGCTATGAAATTTCGCACTTACAACATAGCATATATAAACAATAAAATGTGTCTCATGATAAGTGGGTGTCCATGGGTTTAAAAGTCCATAGACTGTTATGTGTGCTTCTTCCTGGTTAACATGCAGTCATGTGGCTTTTATATGTAATGCCATAGCATTGAGGATTATGATGCATACAATGTGCCAGATCTAATATGTGTTACACATTGATAAATGCCTGGGTTGTAATGTGTGAACAAATTACTACCAATCACATACTAATTTAAATGTCACAATTTGGAATCCATTAACAGTAAGGAGCTACTTTCTTGCATCGTTTGCCATCATTATCACCCTTCCATGTATGTCTTGTTATGGATTAATACATGTGCCCCAATGACCCCACATTGACCATGATGTTTTTTTCTACCACACAGCACGAGCCCAAGCACGACAGGCCCGTGAAGAGGCGGAGGCAGCCCTGGGCCAGGAGGAGGCCCAAGACCCGGAGGAGGAGGTGGCGGCAAGGGTGGAGGAGGAGGAAGTGGAGGAGGAGGAGATGGTGGTGGAGGAGGAGGAAGTGGAGGAGGAGGAGATGGTGGTGGAGGAGGAGGAGGTGCGTGAGGAGGTGGTGGAGGAGGATGTGGAAGCGGAGTTGGTTGCGGAGGAGGAGGTGTTGGTGGCGGAGGAGGAGGTGGAGGAGGAGGTGGTGGTGGTGGTGGAGGAGGAGGAGGAGGAGGAGGAGGAGGTGGAGGAGGAGTTGGAGGAGGAGGTTGTTGTTGCAGAGGAGCTGGCGGAGGAGGGGGCTGAGGAGGCCACGGTTGCCCCGGAGGAGTCGGATGACGATGGGGAGGAGGCGTGCCAGGCCCCGGAATACCAGCAGATCGGTATGTTAACATAATGCATCATTCATGAAGTAGTTGTACTGGTATTTGTTATGTTGCACTGGTGATAAAAAATTTTTGACCCATACTATTCATATAGACCCCAAAGTGGGTAGCTACAGATACAGGTACGGGTTAGATGGGGTGTCCAAGGCATCCCTTTCATCCAGGACACCTCTGAATTACACCGGTTTGTGGGATGGCTTGGAGCTCCATTTTGACTGCCACATAACCATTGTAGTTAAACAGGATCCTGGAGTAAAGGGATGAGTGGATCATTTGTGGATTAAATTCACCTGCTGCAAGCGTTGATTATGACCCATCAAATAGTGGAATCTATATTGTTGGTGAATGTTATTTATAAACTTATAGGATGTATGCTATAAATGGAGTATGGCCCGGCCTACCTTGGAATGGAGTCAGAAGTTGCCAGTGTCCCAGGAGCCTCCTCTACCTAAACACCCCCTGTAGTTCTGATTGTTTTTTTGCCCTCACAGAATTGTAGGTTGGTTTAGACAGAATTATGATTTTGAGGATGTGTACTGTGCATTCCTGACATTTGCATAACTCCCATGCCACGAACCATCACTGAACTTAAACTGAGCAGATTGTGACAAGTTCTTATTGACGGAGGCCATGACCTGGTTGTCATTGGTTAGTCATGGGTGGGTTGTGACTGAGAAGAAACAATATGACTGTTATGTCTTCTGCAGAGTAAAGGGTATAGGCCAAAAAATACAGTATGTAGTAAATAAGTTAGCATGTATGTATATATGTATGTGTCATATCTATTTATCTATGTGTGTCTCTATCTCTCTACATCATGGGTCCTCAAACTGCGGCCCTCCAGATGTTGTGAAACTACAAATCCCGCCATGCCTTGCCACAGTTTTAACACTTCCTTATAGCAAAACTGTGGCAAGGCATGCTGGGATTTGTAGTTTCACAACATCTGGAGGGCCGCAGTTTGAGGACCCATGCTCTACATAGATATATATATATATATATACACACATGTCACCTAGCATTTGTGCAATTTATGTCGCAGTATGTGAAATGTATGCAAGAATAACATGACTAATTTTTGCCCCTTTGACATGCCCACAGATGACACCACACCGGCAGATGAGGGGGTGCGTGGGGCCCTCCTGCGAGCGGAGCACCATCTGCGGCTCCTTCAAGCAGACCTGCAGGACCTCAAAGACCTGCTTATTTAATTTATAATTTTATATTTTTTTATTTCTGTTAATTGTCTGTTTAAATAAATTCTTTATGCAAGTTTACAGTTGTTGGTTTTATTTGCACTTTAAATAGTATATGTGTAGATTGGTTATAATCTTTTACACAGGGTGTAATACAAACCATTGCACTTCAATTGCTGTAAGGGTTAATGTGTGCAATGCATGTGTTAGGCATGCTTGTAAGGATATATTGGAATCTAATTGATTCCAATTCCAAATAAGCATTTTTTTATGAGGATAGGTAATTGAATAAGTGGGTCATGTGATGTATAGCAGAAGATACTTCATAGTGGGTTGTTTGGCGTAAATACTCTGCTTACGTGCGGTAGCACCGCTTGGCTCCCGTTCGGATGCGGTATTCCCGAGCATACTCTGTAATACTCTGTAATACCGTGCCGAATCGGAGTGTTTCTCCCGCACACGCATGCTTTGTATGTCGTCCGTAAACACGCCCTGTTCTTAAAGAGTGAGTCCGTCCGAATGCGGAGGACACGTGGGCGTTTCTACGGACGATGGCCGCACGCGGCAAAACACCGTGGCGTGCGGACTGCACCGTAAGAATGCGGGAATATCCGCACCGATCAGAATAAGGGCCTCTGTTCTTTGTACCAATTTAAATAAATGGTAGTAATCACATTATAGATCTATCCCACAATGGAAGTTTTGTGTGAATCTGTTTACCTGATCTATTCTACCAAGGAGAGTGTAAAAGACTAATTACATAGACAAACACATACCTCTCATCACTGAATCACAAACACAAAGAGGAAAAAATATTAGTATAAAATTACAGCTTTGAAAGCTTGCCATCCAAGACACAATCATTAGAAATATATGCAAGAACAGATGTTCCTTTATTAAATAGAGTATGTGTGGATGCCAATTTTGTATGGATCAAAAACAAATGACGGTACTTGTGAGTTATCCGGGCGCCCGATTTTTGGTCGTATACGCATCGCGTCGCATCGCATGGTATCGTATGTTAACCAAATGGCATGCGATGCGACGCGACGAGATGACCACCCGAACCCGATTTCGCATCGCGTCGCATCGTATGTTAACCAAATGGCATGCGATGCGACGCGACGAGATGACCACCCGAACCCGATTTTACATCGGGTACCATGTAAAGTGATCACGTCGCATCGCATGTTAACCACATGGCATGCGATGCGATGGGATGCGATACCACCCGATTTTAGCAGTGTAAAACCCCCAAGAAAGTGTCCCAAAAAGTGACACAATGTCAGTCCCATCCCCATTGTTAACGCCACTCCACTATCAACGTGAACCCGAAGCGTGGCGAGCGCAGCGAGCCCGCGAGGGGCGGCGGTACGCGTCCTCCGACCTTTTCATGCCCTACTATCCACTAGGGCGTGGAGTGAGAATATAATAGTGTGGCGAGCGCAGCGAGCCACCGAGCCCGAAGCGTGGCGAGCGCAGCGAGCCCCGCGAGGGGACACGGATACCTTCACAGGTAAGCGCGTCCCTTCGCGGGCTTCCCAGGTGTCCATGGCGACGTGGACACCTGGGAAGCCCGCGAAGGGACGCGCTTACCTGTGAAGGTATCCGTGTCCCCTCGCGGGGCTCGCTGCGCTCGCCACGCTTCGGGCTCGGTGGCTCGCTGCGCTCGCCACACTATTATATTCTCACTCCACGCCCTAGTGGATAGTAGGGCATGAAAAGGTCGGAGGACGCGTACCGCCGCCCCTCGCGGGCTCGCTGCGCTCGCCACGCTTCGGGTTCACGTTGATAGTGGAGTGGCTGTGAGCATCCAATATCATTCATCAATATCATGCATATCTGACACATTAAGGACAACTGAATTAAAGGGAATAACTGTGTAATTAACATATTAATGAAATAAATTAGAATAACAAACAATCACAAAGCACACAATAATCAATCAACATCATTATTTATCAAGTAACGTGAGCGCATGCAGAATGCGCTCAAATGCGCTGTCTCCCGCCAGGCACTTTCGCCACACGAACTCCTGCATGTAGGAATCAAGATGATGGCGGGCTGTGCCCCGCTGGCGTTTGTTGCGCCATTTTGCACAACCCCACAGTCTCTCAATGTTCTGGGTGTGTGCACCAGTCTCTGGGTCTACAAAATTAAACCGATGATTGACCCGCAAGTGGCTGTAACCAGCCCGCTCCAGTTCAGTAGTTTGGTAGGCGCGCCAGCAATCACTGACGATGGTGCTGCCAGGTGCCACGTGCTCCACAATTGCACCGAGGAGAGTGGGTGCATCTCGCTTGGCAACTGCGACCATGAAACAGTCCCCTGTCTCCCGGCACACTCCTCCGAACACCCACTGCTGTGGGAGTATTCTGCCAACATTGGCTTTGCGCTTCACAAACAGTGTTTCGTCAACCTCCACCATTTGCCCTGGGCCTCCAATCTGCCGTTGAGGCTGTGCCATCAAGTCACATTGGCATGCCTCCCGCATCAAGGCGTTATAAAAAATGGTGCTTTTGTTGCATAGCTTTAAATTCTTAGCACAGAACTCTATTGACGTCAGTTCATCGCACCAGCACCAGATGAAGCGCAGGATAGTCATGAATGGGAGCCTGCACCCAGGATAGAATAGGGAGGCCTGCAGACTCTGTTTTTTGCTGCAACTTTTAATGTAGCAGCGCCATTTGCGCTCTTTCAGGGACAGGCGCATAGGGTGGCCATTTGGGCATGTGGCAGTCAATGGGAGCAGCCCTTTCTCCTGCAGGAATACGACTGTCTCTTCCTCAGTTTTTGGGAGGCTGAAGATGCCATCAACCAAAGCCATTTTGGGAATAATGGTGTAAGGGCCAAAATGGGGCAGGTGTAAGGGGCCAAATGGGGCAATATTGGGGCAAATGTCCAAAAATTCACCTCACAAATATACACCAACGCTGTAAAACACTATCTCTCTCTGTAAATCACTTGCTCTCTCCTCTGGAAACTACCTCACACTGATTTTCTGCCAGATGTGCCAGAGGGCGGGTTTAAAAATGGGCGGGAAGTGTTAACATCGCGTCGCGTCGCATCTCATACCATACAATAAGGCATACGATGCGACGCGATGGCAAAACGCGTCGCATCGCATCGCATCGTATGCCTTATTATAATGGCATGCGATGACCACATTGGGCGCCCGGATAACTCACAAGTACCAAAAACCCCATGTCGACCTTTTGACTGTCGACCTTGCCCATGTCAACCTAATGATTGTGTCGACCTAATGTCATGTCGACCTCGACCCATGTCGACCTTGTCCCATGTCAACCTAAACCCATGTTGACCTAGTGGTGTCAGCCCAATGCTTGTCGGCCTAGTTGTGGTCGACCAAACGACCCACACCCATGGTGTGGTCAATACATTAAAATGTTGAGTTTTTCATGATTTTTTTTCTTTCAGATAAATGGTTTATACTTTATGATCCACATGTACAACTGAGAATGGTAAATGATGGTGAACGAAACAATCTATACAAGGGTACGCTTTACACTTATTGGAGGTGAATCTAGACAACAACTAAAATGTAAAAAACTCATGTCGACCTTTTGTTAATGTCGACCTTTTCCACGTGTCAACCTTTTTACTGTCGACCATTCATTCACCCTGGACACTGTGAACCTAGTAATCCACACCCAAAAAAACACAATTTTGATGGTACACAGCAATGAATAAGGGGGCGTGAATCTGAAAAAAAACGTTTTAAAAATGTACATAAAATACCAGCCTATATGTCATCCTCCCAGTGCAATTACAGCAGCGCTGGGTACGCATCATGGTCGGCATTTGCACAATGAGGCCTCGTCTGAGCTGTCAGTTCTGGAACTGTCCGCGAGCATATGTAGGCAGTGTGAGAGGGCGGCATAGTCGTCTTTATTACATGTCACTTTGTGTGCTGGAATATTTCCTGTCAGCGTACACCTTGCAGGTAAGAGATTTTGCATATTGCATACCAGACACAACTCAGCTTTTCTAAGCAACCTCACATATATGGCTCAGGGTTTGTATCAGATGTTGCTCTTCTTGTGTATATCAATCACCTTAAATTGCAACTTTAGGACATTAGCCGCCATATTAGACTAATCCCCAGGATCTGTTTAGCTATAGTGTATCCATGATCGCACACTCCAGCAAGTGGTCAGTGGCGTAACTATTAAATATGCGCCCCCCCCTGTCGAAAATTTTGTCAGCACCCCCTCACCCCAAGTAGAGTCAACACCCTCCAACTCCCCCCACCCCCAACCCTGCCTTACCCCTCCACATCATGCCGGGACCTGCCGCTGCTGCTTCCTCTAGCATCCTCAAAACACTGTCTGTTGTATGGGGGCAGCAATTTTGTGAGTGTCACATTTTTTATTAGCAGCAGGAGCCGGGAGAGCCGTGACCGCAGACAGATGCACCGGCAGATCCCAGCAGACGGCAGCGGGTAACAATAGCCCCGCAGACCCCCTGGGCACCACAGACTCCCTGGCACCCACACTTTCTCAGCGTCTCCCAGCCACCGCTGGGTCTGCAGGGCTATTGTTACACTACTGCAAGTGGTTCCCTAGAGTTGACTTATCGGCATGCTGCACATCCAATGATATGACCCAGGGAAAGTTGGAATGTATTGTAAATCTTGTGGGTGGCAATACATGTATTGTGCAGTAGGTGTAACTTTGGGACTGATTCAGAGCTGATCGCAAAAGCAAACTCTTTCTCAAATTGACAAAACCATGTGCAGTGCACACGGGGCAAATGCAACATGTGCAGAGAGAGTTAGATTTGGGTGAGGTGTGTTCAAACTGAAATCTAAATTGCAGTGTAAGAATAAAGCAGTCAGTATTTACCCTGCACAGAAAAAAAATAACTCACCCAAATCTAATAAAGGCATATGCAGCCTATATGCAAGAACAGGAAACATTGACTGTTTGAGTAGGTCTATGACTACACAGACTGGATGAGGAAGTAGTTACACAGGCACAATGGTTTGTATGTTAGGGCTTGCAGATAACATCGGATACACTCCCCAAAAACGGCCAGGCGCACCTGCGTTTTAACGACCATTTTCCACTTATACCAGTGGTTCCCAAACTTTTTTCAATCGCGGCACCTCTAAGTATCAGAACATTCTTGAAGGCACCCCTAGCCCAAACGTTTCTAATTGAGAAAATAAGAAATAAATATTAATGTAAGTAAATTGTGTTTATATCTTATCCTTAGTGTCAGTTATGTAATTGGGGACAGGATTCACTGCTGTTTGTCCACAATTTGCATATTACATTGGTCATAGAATAATATTGAGTCATGGATCACCAAACCAGGGCACCCCTGCAAGTCCTCCAAGTCCATGCCATGTTAAAACCGCCAAATGGTCACTTTTTGTCAATCTTTTGCAAAGGCATACTAATTGTGTGCGGGTATGCAGTGGCACCATGGCACATATGCAATGTGAACACAGCACATGAGTAGTCTGCAGATTTTCCATGGAAAATCAGCTTTGTGTACTTCATTGAATCAATCCCAAAGTACTGTATGCAGCAATTCTAAAACACACAAAAAAAGACATAGAAAACATATGGACTGAGGAATCCACAATGCAAAACATACTTTTTTCCTAAATAGGTAATATTTAACATCATGAAATGAATGACAGCAGTTGTCTTGTCCTGAGCAAGATAATAAAAAACTGATGGCTGATTAAGCACAGAGGTTACATAAACTACTAAAGGGTTCTGGAAATGGTTAAGTAGCTAGTTGTTAGTTTACTGTGAGATCTGATGATGGAGCATTGGTCAATGGTGTGCAAGAGGGGAGGAGTGGGCAGTTTGAAAGTAGCGGGAAGTGATCTAACAGTCCTCTTTGGGTACTTATGTAGTATCTGGGCGCCCGATTTTAAAATCGGGTCGGAAAAATCGTATCGAATCGCATTCGATATCGCATGCGATATCGCATTCGATCTGATGCGATTTTCCATAGGATTCAATGTTAACATAGTCCTGTTCATTTCCCAACTATCCAAGTGGGCATAGAGTTGATTTTCTAAAGCATGGCGAGCGCAGCGAGCCCCGTGAGGGACCGCGGATTACGTAAAATGTTTTCCGCATCCCCTCGCGGGGCTCGCTGCGCTCGCCATGCTTCGGGCTCGGTGGCTCGCTGCGCTCGCAACGCTTTATAAAATCAACTCTATGCCCACTTGGATAGTGGGGAAATGAACAGGACCTTGTTAACATTGAATCCTATGCAAAATCGCATCGAATCGCATCGCATGCGATTCGATGCGATTTTGACGAAAATCACGTCTGATTGTATGCCTTAAGGTAAGGCATACAATCAGAAAATCGGCAGCCCAGATACTACATAAGTACCTGTAATCCTTTTAAGTAGCTCGTGGGTGCGCTCTCCCGACATTGGGGCAGATGTATGATGTGTCGATATGGGGGAGAAGGGTATCAGCGCACGTTATGTGCACTGATACCGCTTCTCCCCCATGTATGAAGCGGCCGGGATGCGGTAATGGACAGGGGCGCTGTCCCTGCTGTTAGGTCTGGGCTGCGCTGGGGATCTCGCGTGAACAGCGGGATCCCGCGCATGCCCAGTGCGGCCGGCCGGGGGACAGGAGATAGCGCATCAGTATTAACTGATGCGCTATCTCCAGAAAGGGACATCGCCGAAGGGGGGAGTTAACGCTCCCCCGCTTCGGCAGACAAGATGTTAATACATCTTGACGATGTCCCTTCCTGCTTCGCCTCGCTATTGAGGCGAAGCAGGAAGTATCATAGCGGCGCGATAAGCGCTGTGGAAAACGTATTTGCACCTCAAACGCCATTGGCGTATTACGGTCGGCCTTTACGCAATACTCAGGCGCAGTCGCGTCTTATTAGCATAAATTCACGGACAAGGACGGACGTAATGCATTAATGGCTAATCATAGTGATATTCCTTTTTGTATGTACATTTGTGTATTCCCCAAAGTATTGGAATATGATCGTCCATACTTTATATGTAGAAATGTTGTAATTGCCGCCACAGACGCAAGGTCAGTATGGTGATTGTAATGTGATCACAATACATGACCTTAGATATATTTTAACTGTGTAACCTAGTTAATCATTATGTGGGACACCAAGGACAAATCAATTCAAAACAGGTTCTTGCCTCATGGCCAGGAACAAAAGGGGTATTTAAAGGAAATGCATCATGAGAACAGGAAGATATCCCTGTGGACAGGAGGGCCAATAAAGAGAGGCCCAGTCTCTTTGTTTAGGCCAATGCCAACCAAGATTGACTCCCCCGCCCCCTTACCTGCCCCCAAGACTATACTTTAGTTTTTTCTTAGGCTAACTCTGATCTCCCAGTCTCACCAAGAAGATGTGATCCAAGGAGGACGCTTTTCCCCTGTCTCTGTGGCGGTAATTGTATCATACTTGCCTACTTTTGAAAAGCAAAATGAGGGAGATTTTAGATGCTAGCAAAATGCACCGAGTGCAGCGTCGCGCAACATTGACGGGGTGTGTCAAGTTTCAACCAAAGGGCGTGTCTAGTGACACATATGGGCGTATCTATTTCCACCCAGGGGTGTGTCCTGCAGTGGCTGGTGGAAAAAAAATATATGAAGAGCCGCATACCACCAGAGCAAGTATGTATATGGGCAACCTACGAACAGAAACTGTACAATTGAAACCAGCAATCATGTGTTTGCTCCCTCAAGCCAAAACAATTCCTGCACCCCTCCCCAAAACATTTCCTGTGGCGCGCCTATATGGCTCCCAGTTGTAACAGTAAAAATGTGCCCCACATACAGATATTTTAAAAATAAATAATGCACACATTTCAAAACGTACATGCGGCCTCGCTTCAAGGGGTACTGCCCTTTCCAAAAATGCTGAAACACTGCAATTCGCATTAACAATATGTCCCTTAAACATTATGCTACACATTGCAATGTCCATTACACATTATGACACACTGTAATGCCCATTACACATTATGCCACAAACTGCAATGGGCGTTTCACAATATGCCACACACCACAATGCCCTGTACATATGCCACACACTGCTATGCCCATTACACAATGGTAGTGTCTAGATCCCATGCAGTTTAGGTAATTTTCCCATCATGCCCTGGGTCCACGTATACCTGGAGGGGGAATATAAATCTGTGGCGAGCGAAGCGAGCCACCGTGCCCGAAGCGTGCGAGCGTAGCGAGCCCGCGAGGGTACAATGCTGCAAAAATAAAACAAAATAAACGACACCTACATGAATTACACATAAATTTAAAAACGTTGTGAGGGCATCTAACAACTTCCGCCCTCACTGAACGTCACTTCCTGTAACCTATACTGCATGGGAACTAGTCTCTACCATTACACAATATGCCACACACTGCAATGCCAATTACAAACGACTCTATATGACACAAACCATAATGCCACTTAGACGTTAAGTCCCATATACATACTGCTAATCTGTATATATATATATATATATATATATATATATATATATATATATTACTGCCTTACTGTTACTTATGTAGATGGGGCAGACAGGCTGTGAACAACTAGAGAGAGCCTGCATCTTCCTCTCCGACTCCTACAGCAGGTCCAAGCCTCCTTCTCCCTGCAGCCTGCGTGCTCAGCCAGTCACTGAGCCGCAGGCTGCTGTGTCAGATACGACTGGATAGCTGCGCCATCGCTCAGCTGTCCTGTCCTCTATGAAGTCGGCAGCTCAGGCTGTCAATCAGCAGCGAACTCGGTCCCGGGATCCGGAGCAATACCACACAGCCTGTCTCCAGGGCTGCCATTAAAGATTTTGGGCCCCAGACAGAATAAGATGGGCCCCTTACCTACCACCCCATCTACCAGAAATAAAACTAAAAACAACCTTGGTGGATGAATTGAGCATACACACTGAATGGTATTGGTGAACAATATCATTCAGTGACATCACAATAACGATATTGAGTGTTCGCACTATGCATTGTTTTTAAACATATCTCGTGCTTGTATGGGGCTTTACACTGTTCATTTATAAAACAATGATGGGAAAAAAATTCTGTTTACACTGAAAAGCATATTTCTCATTCATATCTATATTATATAATGGAAGGGGGGTGTTGGCACAGCGCAGGGAAGCCTAGACTAAATATTAGTCACAGGGCAGTGAAAGCTGGACTATAGGGGCACAGATCAGGGAGGGCAGGGCTAGGGGGCACAGGGCAGGGAAACCAGGGCTAGGGGGGCATACGCACAGAAAAGGGAAGGCAGGGGGCACAGGGCAAGGAAGGCAGGGCTAGGGGGGCACAGAGAAGGGAAGGCAGGGCTCTGGAGCACAGGGAAGGCAGGGTTAGGGGCGCACAGAGAAGAGAAGGCAGGGCTAGGGGGCACAGGGCAAGGAAGGCAGGGCTAGGGGGGCACAGAGAAGTGAAGGCAGGGCTCTAGAGCACAGGGAAGGCAGGGTTAGGGGCGCACAGAGAAGAGAAGGCAGCGCTAGGGGGCACAGGGCAGGGGGTGTTTGGCACAGCGCAGGGAAGCCTAGACTAAGGGTTAGTCACAGGGCAGTGAACGCTGGACTATAGGGGGGCAGGGAAACCAGGGCTAGGGGGCACAAGGAAGGGAGGATAGGGCAAGGGGGTCATAGAGCAGGGAAAGCAGGGCTAGGGGAGCACAGGGAAGGGAGGAAAGGGCTAGGGGGGGCACAGGGAAGGGTAGGCAGGGATAGGGGGGCACAGAGAAGAGAAGGCAAGGCTAGGGTGCCCAGGGCAGGGAAGGCAGGGCTAGGGGGGCACACGCACAGAGAAGGGAAGGCAGGGCTAGAGGAGCACAGGAAAGGGAGGAAAGAACTAGGGGCACAGGGCAGGGAAGGCAGGGTTAGGGGCGTACAGAGAAGAAAAGGCAGGGCTAGGGGGCACAGGGCAGGGAAGGCAGGGTTAGAGGCGTACAGAGAAGAGAAGGCAGGGCTAGGGGGCACAGGGCAGGGAAGGCAGGGCTAGGGGGGCACAGAGAAGGGAAGGCAGGGCTATGGGCCACAGGGCAGGGCTAGGGGGGCACAGAGAAGAGAAGGCAGGCCGGGCTAAGGGGCACAGGGTATGGAAGGCAAGGCTAGGGGGGCACAGGACAGGGAACGCTGGAGTAAAGTAAGGCATTGAAGTGCTAGTTCTTTAACAGCCACTTCAGCCAACTTACTTATTACTCTTGTTGCCATGGGCCCGTTCCTCCTGCAGCAGAGAGATCAAGAAGGAGTCTGCAGGCACACACGGAGAGCTCTTCCCTGCTCCCAGTAGTGCTTTGCAGGAGGCGGGTCTCACACACACACACACACACAGCAGCAGCACTGCCTTATGGAGAGGAGAGGAAGCTGAGCTCTCTGCTGCCACTACAATCAATCTGCTGCTGTCTCTCCCCAGCGGTGTCTCACACACGCTGTTGGGACAGGGAATAATTGCTAGCAACACACAGGAGCTCCCTGATGCTGCTGTGCACTGCAGTGTGAGAAGGAACTTCCTTCTCACACTGCAGTGCACAGCAGCATCAGGGAGCTGTGTGTTGCTAACGATCTTCCTGCCCTCTGGGACATGACAGCATGACAGCCCGACTTCTCCCCCCCCCCCCCCCCCCCCCCCCTCTGGGACATGACAGCCCGACAGCAGCATGACAGCCCGACTTCTCCCCCCCCCCCCCCCCCTCTGGGACATGACAGCCCGACAGCAGCATGACAGCCCGACTTCTTCCCCCCCCCCAAATGCCGCTGCAGTGGCGTGCATTGTGCAGTGTAGGGAGCTCAATAAAAATAAGAAGCAGGTTTAGTGGGGGAAAGAAGTTACAGACTGTTACTTACTGCTGGTCCCGGCTCCCGCTGCCACGCACGGTCACAGCTGCTCCTCTCCGCGCTGGCACCCTACTCTGTGCGGCGCGCTTCCCAGCTCCTGGCTCCCGCTCACTCTGCTCTGCTGCTGCTGCCGCTCGTTGAAGGCAGCTGCTCCTGCTGCCGCACCACGTCTACCCACACAGCCCCACGCGGTACCCGGCCGGCATAATCAATGACGGCACAACTTCGCGCACTAGGGCCCCGCCCCCGAAACCTGCCGCTCGCGCATGCGCAGTACATTTTTTGGGGGAGGAATGGGACAAAAACCGGGAGGAACAGAGGGATTTGCGGGAGAGCGGGAGGAGGATTGAAAAAACGGGAGACTCCCGCAAAATGCGGGAGGGTAGGCAAGTATGAATTGTATCCATGTGTGTATGCTGGTGTTAGGATGGTCGGGCCTGCGTTCATTTTACATGTATAGTTGTTATAGTTTATAACCTGTGTATAGTCTAAACAGTATTGTGTAAGTACCATGTAAATATCTGTTACCCTTTTTGGACCATTTTCCCATATAATATACTATCTGTGATCTCAAATATAACCGTGTGTCTATGTGCATCATTTCTCTATACTTATAATGGCATCTCAGATGCGAAGGAAAGGTTTATTATTATAAGTGTGGATAGCGATTATCGCTGAAAGATAACCGTCAGTAACCTGAAAGTTTATATTGTGTGGTATTTTTCAATATATATATTCTTAGGAGATTAGTCGTATTAGCGAGTGATTCACACGTATAGTCACATGTGGGGCCGCATAGACATGCAGTATAGATTTATTTCTGGATAAGCATATAGTAATGTATATAGGTTTATTTCTTATAAAGCCAGTGAACAGGTTCAACGTGTGGGACACACTGTACAATAGATATGCATCTATTCATATGCTAATGTGGTTTACAGCCCTCCAAAGTGTCTGTGAATAGGAGAGAAGTTAGGTAAATGCTTACATCAATATGGTAACCTTGTTGCTAAGGGTAACGGTTTATATGTATTATAAAGCTAACAAATATAGTGTAACAATTAAGTTAGTCACCGGTTTGTTATCATAACGGTTTTTACAATTGACGCAGCCAACGTGGGGCCTACAATCTTTAAAACTGGCACAGCGATACGGAGTGCATCTCATAATGCCGGAGTCACTTTTAACGCGTGAGAGTGTACCCTGAGTATTAATTGAGAGGCGTCCGAGCTGTATCGGTTTGAAAGTTGCTAGGAGTTAGGCCCAAAGACGGTGAAATTGTTATACTGTATTTAAATATTTTTTTTCTCTCAAATCATTGTGTATTGTGCTTAAAGACTGTGCTGAAATTCTGTTTGCCACAAATGAGGGATTTTGGGTGTTTGATTGTCTAGATGAGATTGAGAAACCCATTTATCAGGTCTGTGTTGATAACAGAGCAATTTAGCTGTGTGCTGTAAACTGACCCACAGGTTTCCTTCCCCCGCGCTGCTGCATTCCATAAGATAAAGCATTATAGCAGCAGCTGCAAGGAGGGGGAGAAGGAGGAGGGACAGAAGCAGTAGGGGGTTTGTTAAACTGTATTAGCCAGAAGTGTACAAAGTTTTTTTGTTTTTTTTTAAGTATACACTAGGTGATAAAGGTATAGAGTTATAAAGTGTGATTGTATTGTTATAAAATTGTAAGCTGTGATGCAATTGCATTACTGATGTATGCATGTGAGTCCAGTGAAATCACACTCAAACTGTATGCTAGCATGTTTATTTTTGACTGAGTATACAGTGTGAGAGTGGTCAATCAGGACACATGCTAGACGCCATTACACATGCGATCGTGTTTATGTAATCTACATTGGGACACAGACGCATGTGCGAATGAGTATGCAGCGTAATTGCGTGCGTGACGCAAGAACGTCTAAGTGCGCAATAGCGTCTGTATAGAGCGTGGTACAATTAAACAAAGGTGTGCGTATCTTATACGTGGCACCACCGGAGTGCACGCCGGTGTTGTGCACACGCTTGTCCCAGGCGCATTTGCTTCCGAGTGAACGCGCTTGCCACAGACGTTTACCTGCGTTTACTTGAACACGTGCGTTCGGGCCTGCGCCCTTTATGTGGAAGCATAAGCGATCCGTTTCCTTTACAAAATATATTACCAATGATGCGAATACTTATTGATAATGTATTTTAGATTAATACAATCACAATTTATTCGATTTTACATTGTTATTGCATTTGATAAAACAATTCAAACACCTTTTAAGATAATATTTAGAATTTTAAGGGAATATGTCCTGGAGCAGTTTTCAGGGACAGAACTACCATGATGGGAATATTTTCTGTACAGAGAAATAAGTCAGCTTGTTTGAATCTGTGAGTGTATTGAGTGAACGCCGGTCGTAGAACGCCGATCAGAGGCAGCGACTGAAGCATAATCCGGTAACGCCGGTCACAGGCAGTGTATTATGAAAGTCTATTAAATTAAAACAGCAAAAATGTCTGTTTTGTTTAACAAAGGCAACTGAAGTTACTATAGAATCAGTATTGATTTAAATAACTTGCTGTGCTACTGTTGGAGATTGCTGGAGCACCTCAACTATTAGGTAGTTAAAGATCGCCGACGTAGGCATTAACTAGGCTGAGGTGCTTTAGTGGTTCTCCCAGGCAGTGCAGAGAGCGAATTGCTCGCTGTAAGGGGCAATAGTTTTGTGGGGGACCTCAGAACCCCACCGATCCTCTTGGCAGGAGAGGTAGCGTTCTCTTGGAGAAGGATCGTCTGTGTGAAAGTGAAAGGTTAGGTCCAACCGGCAGTGCGGTAAAGAAACCGGTTGGAATTGACCATAGGACATAAGGTATCCAGGGATAAGTGACAGAAAGGTTAGGTCCAACCGGCAGTGCGGTAAAGAAACCGGTTGGAATAGACCAAAGTGTTAAGAGGGGCGTGAGTTACATGCCCAAAGAATCTCCTGGATACATTATTAAACAGAAATATGGCATATGATGTGTCATACCTGAATGAATGGGTCAAGCTGACCAAAGAGTGTGAGGTAAAGTTCCCTGATGCTGGTAGTTTTGGTCCTGAAGTTCTGCTCACAGTGAAAGATAAAATTTGTCAAATTTCATTAAAAAAGAAAAAGTTGAAGCAAAATGATTCTGTAACTATGTGGCAAACAGAAGTTCAAATACAAAGTAATAAGAATTGTTTAATGAACGTGGGCCCAGCTAACTTGAGAAGTACAACTGCACACACACCCCATGTTATATTACCAGGGGGGCAATTACCGCCACAGGAGAACCTAAAATAAATGTACCATCTGAAAATTGTATTAACTTGTACCTTGTTTTAAATCCCACTTAAGGATCCTGAAAGTGAAGCCAATGTAATGCTGACCTCAGCCGCCTCCTACCCGATAAATGTGTGCCACAGACAAGCCCAGTTAAGGAGGAATTATAAGAACTCCCAGTTAGAGGAGACGGCTGACGCCAGTAATCTACAAGGAGGGGCAGGTAAGTATGACACACCAGACACCACAGAGACAACCATGTTAGAAAACCAAGAAATTACTTGTGTACGCCCACCTTGCACCCGTCATGCCCCTTATGGAAAGCCAGATACGGATGGGGTGATTCCAGTAAGGCAGGTGGGTATACATTGCCCTCTGACAAGGACAGACTTAATGTTTTGATCCGAGAGTTCCCTGACCCAAGACAAAAACGGCCTGTCAAAAGTTTATCAGAGATTTAGGAAAATTCACATAGACTCACAAATAAGGATTGGAGTATCATATTGGGAGCCTGTCTTTCCCCATACATTGGCCAGGTGGGGGAAAATAGGATTTTAAATGGTGTTGACAATCAGGAAAATATACGATTAATTAATCTTCAATTGAGCAAGTATTTTCCTTGTACTACTGAGTACAACAAAATCTTTAGCATTCAGCAAAAGAATACTGAATTTCCTGGTGAATATTTTGACAGGTCATTGACAGACAGTTCGAGATGCATAGTTACCCCTGACTGAAACAAGTGAACCCAACATAGGGAGATGGTTTGTTTCTGTGGTGATAAAAGGATAAAAAGAACCATTTAATACTAAACTGTAGATTTTCTTCCCGAATTTGAAGGACATGACAATAGATGCCCTTACGGAGGCTGCCACTGACCAAAAGACTAATGACTCTTACCACCCGTGCTCATAGTAACGGATCAACCAGATCCCAGCATACTGAACAACAAAATAAGACAACCCCAGTATGCTTTAAATACAAACAGTAAGGACATTACCATAGAAATTGTAATATGGAAGGAAGGTCTTATACCAGTCACAAAACAGTCGCAAACCCAGCAACAAACCCATGTCTCATTAGACAGTTGGTGATATTACCAAGAATGAATCCCATGTTTCTCTGGTTTGGCATTTTCAATGCAGGAATTAATTGAGTCAGACAGACCAAGACAGGTTCCACATGAAAAGGAACCTGGTGTTGTATTCAAGTCAGAACTCCTGCTTTGGGTATGCCTGACCACAGGGACCATGTGATTTGCACTGCAAATAACTTGCTGAGTGTGCGACCAAAGTAGTGATGTAGAAACCTGGTGATGCCAGCTGACCCAATGTCGTACTGCAGTGAACAATTCAACCTAATTTCCCGAGCACTTCCTACTTGTCTACCCAGTGTAGTTGCCATAGCACTACCGGTAAACAAGACTGAGGATGTAATGTTGAGGTGTGTTTTGGCTCTTTTTGCTCCCCATACAGTCTGGACACTCCCAAAATTCTGCCTAAACATCAGCCAAGTTCACTGAATGGGAACTTGCATTGAAAATTATAAATATTACCAGTAATATTGTAAACCCAGCAACACTCTTATCAGGTGTGCCCTCTAAGGCACAAATGGGGGAGTTGATGCTGAGGTTGCTGGAATGGTAGAATTTAGTGAGAGCCTAGACGAACATGATGGCATGAAGTGTTTGAATCGGACCTTTGCAGCATATCCCCAAAGGGTGGTAACAACCCATTGGAAGAGGTAGAGATGAGTAATTTTTTTTTCCCCACTGATGGCAGCTGCCACAGAGACACCGAAATGGGAGAATTGTGCACTGGCTATACCGTAATAGATGGAGAAGGTATAGTAGAGACTGGGTCCCCTTGGACCATCTCACTCAGCAACAGTGGCTTAATTAGTGCCACTGATCAAGATGCGTGAGCTGGCTGAGGGAAAAGCAGTCAATACCTATGCTAACTCTAAGTACGTTTGTTGGGGTAACACAAGAGATTTGGAGCCCTATGGCACCTCAGAGATCTTGTGACAGTAGCTGACACTCCAGTGGCGCAAGCGTTGTATATTTGAGGACTACTGACAGCCGCACAGCTGCCGGACGGAGTGGCTGTTATCAAGTGTAAAGCCCACACCTTTGATAAGGATTCAGTGTCACTTGATGATAGCCATGCTGGCGGGACAGCTGGGTGAACTACGCGCTTTGCGAATAATGTTTTTGTTCCCCCTGTAAATGTCTGTGTCTTTATATAGAGGTGCAAGATTTGTGTTCCCTGCAGGAGAAAGCAGTCTGGAAGCCAAAGGGATGTGGACAGAAATAGAAAGATGGACAAGGAAAACCAGTGACTCCCAGAGCATGCCACACTGTCATGGCAGAGATAGCCTATGGCTTGACTTGTCTTGGTAGGGAAGGTATGTGATAACTGGTCAAAACTTACTGGTGGGCACCAGAGTTCGGTCCACAGGCAGGAAAGACGGCAATGTCATGCCTTACTTGTCTGAGGAAAGACACTGGAGAAGCTGTTCCCACAGAGCCATCTCCACATTCCTCCTCCAGAGGATTCTTTGCAGGTAATACAAATTGACTTTGTACAGTCCACTCTAGAACTGTTTAGGAATTTATTTTTATTCTCAGTATGTGTTGATGTATTTGTTTAGAGATATAGTATCCCAAAAGTACACACTGTATATGAAAAGTCTTCCAAGTCATGTGTAAGCTCCTAGGGATTGATGGTAAACTCTATACTCCTTGCGGATCCCAGAAAATTGAGCAAAGTTATGGTTGAAATAAGGGTTTGCTATGGCCTGAGGCATTGCAGATAGTGCTGTATAGTATCAGAACCACTCTCAGAACTCCACTTAACCTGTCTCCCTTCAATTTATTGCTCAGAAGACATCCACATTATGGCTAAAGTGTGATAATAAAGTGACTGTTTATATCTTATGAAGGAGAACCAACAAGTTACAATGCAGCAGAGAAAGTTATCAGTGTTGACATCCTAATTGCCTGTAAAGGACTGTGATTGTCTGGAGCCAGGGGACTTTTGTTGTGATCTGAAATTTGTTATGCCCAAGTTGTTTGATAGATCGGTGAGAAGGACCAAGCCAAGTATTATTATTCAGCACCACAGCAGTAAAGGTTGCAGAAAAGGAAGCTTGGATCCATCCGTCCCGTTGTAAAAAGGTCAATGTCCCGGAAGTGGTTGATGCTAGAAGCGACGAGAAAGAAGTATCGCTAGAAGCTCTTGTTCCGGGGTGACTGAGAGACGACTAAAACCGACATATCCAAAAAGGCAAAGGAAAGACTACCCTGATTATCCCCTGGCCAGACGAAGAAAGAAGAAACAGGCAGAAGATGAAAACTTTACTTTGTTCTTGTGTTTTTCCCATCTCTTTTCTCCCCAAGGTGTTGCCGCTACCAAAGGGTGGATAAGGAGAGGCAGAGTTCTGACAATGACGTTTATTTTTATTTGTGACAAGCAAGCATTTAAAGGTGTTTTTGTGAATCCAAACGAATGGTGTTATTTAGGTGGAGCGATGACCCTTACACATGACTCATTGGTAAAATTCTTAAAGAAATGACTGTCCCCCGCTCTCTCAAGAAATTCTCTACATCATCCTGGAAAATTGTTTTGTTATGATACCCATCAATGTTTCTTCCATCATCTTCTATAGGTCATATGAAGGTTGTTCACCTTATTACACCCTGCGGCAAGGTTATACAACACACGATCAATGCAGGAACACCACACTTACACACACACACACATCCCCAAATGTATCATTCCAGTCAGGCGTGTCTGGGCTGTGACCCTCTAGGTGTTGCAGGGCCATGGTTTGGACATGCCGACAGTAAGTAAATGTACTCCCCCCATTTATTATTAATCTTGGATTAGCCATAGCGCAAAAATGATACATCCCCTCTTACTGCACATACACACGATCCACGCTTCACAAACCTTTCATCAATGAAAATTTGTATGAAAAATTTAAATTTTTATGAAATATGGAAATTAATGCGAAATTATGAATTATTAATTGTGTAGTGTGATAGTTTTATTTTACTATCAAAGGGTGGACTGTGGAAAACGTATTTGCACCTCAAACGCCATTGGCGTATTACGGTCGGCCTTTACGCAATACTCAGGCGCAGTCGCGTCTTATTAGCATAAATTCACGGACAAGGACGGACGTAATGCATTAATGGCTAATCATAGTGATATTCCTTTTTGTATGTACATTTGTGTATTCCCCAAAGTATTGGAATATGATCGTCCATACTTTATATGTAGAAATGTTGTAATTGCCGCCACAGACGCAAGGTCAGTATGGTGATTGTAATGTGATCACAATACATGACCTTAGATATATTTTAACTGTGTAACCTAGTTAATCATTATGTGGGACACCAAGGACAAATCAATTCAAAACAGGTTCTTGCCTCATGGCCAGGAACAAAAGGGGTATTTAAAGGAAATGCATCATGAGAACAGGAAGATATCCCTGTGGACAGGAGGGCCAATAAAGAGAGGCCCAGTCTCTTTGTTTAGGCCAATGCCAACCAAGATTGACTCCCCCGCCCCCTTACCTGCCCCCAAGACTATACTTTAGTTTTTTCTTAGGCTAAATCTGATCTCCCAGTCTCACCAAGAAGATGTGATCCAAGGAGGACGCTTTTCCCCTGTCTCTGTGGCGGTAATTGTATCCATGTGTGTATGCTGGTGTTAGGATGGTCGGGCCTGCGTTCATTTTACATGTATAGTTGTTATAGTTTATAACCTGTGTATAGTCTAAACAGTATTGTGTAAGTACCATGTAAATATCTGTTACCCTTTTTGGACCATTTTCCCATATAATATACTATCTGTGATCTCAAATATAACCGTGTGTCTATGTGCATCATTTCTCTATACTTATAATGGCATCTCAGATGCGAAGGAAAGGTTTATTATTATAAGTGTGGATAGCGATTATCGCTGAAAGATAACCGTCAGTAACCTGAAAGTTTATATTGTGTGGTATTTTTCAATATATATATTCTTAGGAGATTAGTCGTATTAGCGAGTGATTCACACGTATAGTCACATGTGGGGCCGCATAGACATGCAGTATAGATTTATTTCTGGATAAGCATATAGTAATGTATATAGGTTTATTTCTTATAAAGCCAGTGAACAGGTTCAACGTGTGGGACACACTGTACAATAGATATGCATCTATTCATATGCTAATGTGGTTTACAGCCCTCCAAAGTGTCTGTGAATAGGAGAGAAGTTAGGTAAATGCTTACATCAATATGGTAACCTTGTTGCTAAGGGTAACGGTTTATATGTATTATAAAGCTAACAAATATAGTGTAACAATTAAGTTAGTCACCGGTTTGTTATCATAACGGTTTTTACAGCGCTGCTATGATACATCTGCCCCATTGATATATATCATTAAACCCATCGTCCTGGACACCTGCACAGGTGGATTGCCAGTTGGAGAGTTGTTCACCAGTGGCTGTTTGGTATGTGTGCCTGTTTATGTTACCTTGAACATGCTTTAGTGCTGCCACCACTTACAGTCAGATCTAATAGTCAACTTGTCAATGAATAAATTTGACATTACTTTGAAATACCAGCACTTGTGTCCGTGCCTTCTTTTAGTGGTAAGGTGTTTAAAGTGTTAATACTTTTGAAGTGTCATGCCTAAAAGATAACCGATGGTGAGTTTATGAAAGATGCATCTCTGCTGTGGTCCCTCAGTTTACAAAATCCGCAGCCAGGGCTGCTGACAGGTATGACGGGCCCTGGTGAAAACAATATGGGCGTGGCCTAATTATGGGAGGCATGACCACCTCGAGCGATTAGGCCACGTCCCCAAAAATGTTTAGGGGTGAAAAAACACTTTAAAGTCGAGGGGGGAGTGTTATTGTCGCCCCCTCACACCCCCTCAGCAGCACATACCTACAGCATGTGCTGTTCTGACAGCAGGCTCAGCATGAGTGCTCACGCTGTCAGTGAGCCTACTGTCAGCACAGCACATGCTGTAGGTGTGTGCTGCCCGGGGGGCCAATGCCGGGACCCTCTAGCAAGCCGGGGTCTGGGTAATTCGTACATGCCCCCCCCCTTAGCGGCCCTGTTCGCAGCTCCAATCTGCAAAACTGTCAGAATTACCAAGCTCTGGAACCCACCTCAGCAATGGCAGCCACATGGGATCCTTTCCCTCTATACACATCTCAGGGATGGACTGCGTTCGGCACCTCTGTCCTAGGCTGCAGATTATTTTTAGTACATTTGGGAGACAGCGAGTTACATACTTACATAGTAGTTAAGGCTGAATAAAGACGTGCGTCCATCAAGTTCAACCTACGTTATTAAAGTGCATGATCTATTTGCTTCAACCCTTATATAAACTGAAATCTGATTTAATTATGTACAGATTATAATTGTTATTAGTTTCTGATTCCAATGCAAGAAATTCTAATTACCATGTCTCAAACCCGAGAATTAGTAAATATGCCGTTATAAGATAATAAAAATGATATATGATTGCAACATTACACAGAGGTTAGGTGTATGCCAACAGCTGCCACTGCATGCCACCACAATAGATGGGTGCATGCCGTTCAGTACTGCAGAACAACTGGCTGTTTCCTTTCTGCCTTCACAAAGGTTTCACATTCTATTTTAACATTTTTGTTTAAGTGAAAACGCCCAAAACCTCAGTCTGCTGTCTATGCATCTTCTGGGGTTTGACAGAGATACACCACCACAACGTGTGATAACTTTCTGCCAGACGGTAATATCTGGGTGTAACGCAGCCTATAGCATCCCACAGAGAGGCACAATAACGGTTTATGTTTAGGTTGGAATTGTTGGTTCAGTTGCTCTAATACTGGAAGAGAAATCTATTCCCAGCAGGCTCATAAAAGACAACGCGATGAAAAGATTTCAAGTATGTTTACAGAAGTGAAATTTTTTTTTTTGTCTGACCACCGGCACATACAGTAATGTCATTTATGAAGCTCAAAATGGCAGATTGCAGAATCCTCCTTGGAGACTTTGGGCCTATTCTGATAATCCTGCAAATGACGGATGTTTTTTTCATCCTGTGCCTGTATTCTGATTCTGGGTCACAAAAATATTTAGACGCACAATAGCAGAAATGCAAGGGGCATTCCTGGTCACGGACTGGGAGGCAACAAGGGAGTGACAAAGAAGTTGATTGGAAATGTCAGGCAGTGTTGCGGGCTTGTTGCTGAAAGTGGCTCTGTAATAGATGCTCACATAGGAGGCCATACTATGGATGGAGAGATGTGCAAGCAGTCTCTCAGTGCCTTGGGGATGCTGGCAGTGCGCGTTTCACAATGGAACGTACAGATGTACACCATGATAGGGCTGCAGCAAAAGGTGCAGTCGCAGCTGCATCCAACTGCATTGGTGTGTATAGATTTCTGCCAACATGCATGTCTTAATGGATCAGGATGGTGCTTGCAGAGCAGCAGATAGTTGCACCATCTGATGCGAGGATTTTATTATATCTAGCAGAGAACATGACCATGAGTATACATTGGGCCTAATTAATATTTGTACATAAACCCAATGGTTTGTGTACAAACACAATGTGATCTCACTCGCAGCTCCATGTCAGCCACAGCATATTTGAAGAACTGTGGCATTTGGAATTGGTGGGAATGCTGCAAAGGTCGGGAGGTAGCGTTACGCGCACCCTCATGGGGCTCACTGCGTTCGCCATGCTTCGGGGTGACGTGGATAGTGGGGGTGTGCTAAATCCCATTGCATCACATAGACATGTACACTGGGGGTGTTGTGCTAAATCGTAATGCACTAAAAATCGCATGCGATTTTGCGTGTGATGCGATGCGATCGGCGGTCAGGGTGCAGTGAATAAATTAACTAGTGAGATCGCAACGCATCGCACGGCACAAAAATGGAACATGCGATTTCACTACACCAGCGTACGTATGCCAAGTGGGCGCCGTGCTAATACACAAGTACCAAAACAATTTTCAAGACCCTTTCCCCAGACTCCCGTACTTACTCCAATGCGCTGCAGAGTGGGAGATTTTGGATTACATTTGGAAACCCCCCTCTAAAGATCCTGCATTTGCCACTGAACAGGAGGTGTCTATGTCTATGGCTTTTGAGAAAGCCGCCGATAGATGAAAGCAGGGAAACGCGTAAGATCCTGATTGCTACAGCACCCATCCATTCACCCATTCTCAGAAGGAAACCGCCAATCTACAGGAGCGGAGAAACGCGTTAAGGGGAAAATTCTACCTGGATAATCACGCTACCCTAATTGATTCTCCTCATACCTTCAGTTTCCACAAGCGGGCCACCCACACAGCCGCGGCTCTCCCAAGCCTGTAGCGTCTACCCTACGGTGGCAGACGGAAGCGCCAAACAGGGAGAGAATGCACCTTGTGGTCACAGCACACATCGGCTGCAGTGCCTGTGTGCAAACGGCGCAGCCGGGACGGCCTGCCTGCTCTACCAACATAGGAGCACAGAGGTGACCGCGTGAGTAATAACTTGGTTGGAGTATTCAGATGCTCATTAAAAAATATGATATCTGAACTTGAGCACGAGTGAAAAGTAAGCCCCATTGGGCACGTCGCTATACTTCTGCAGTACATCTGGGTGTGGGTGTGATTTTAGCCCCCGTGGACACACTTGTATGAAAATGTCTTTGCTACGGACACTGTGGGCTTGAGAGCTCTATACTACCAACGCAAAAATCTACTTCAATATCATTACAAGTGTTTATTTGGGATCCAGATACAAAGAACTGTTATGGTTCATTTGATACAGAGTTTATAATTAAAGACACTTACTCTATGGATCTGTCGCCCCTATTTAGGAGCAAGGACATTCCTAATTAGTACACATTAAAGACTTTAGGTGGATAATCAGCTAATTAAGCTCCTAGCAGTAAGTATATCCTGGTTAGAAAGAATAATTGTATTCATTTTTATATGTTGCATATTAAATGATATTTTAATTATATGTAAAAGTCTGTTATTTTTATATATGTCATTGACAATAAATTGAAGCATACTTCTTGTCCTTAAGCGCTCCCTTTTCTATATGAAAAAGTCTCCCACATGCTAGTCTCCCTAAAATTACGTGGTTAGCATCATTTTGCATCACTAAATCCCGCACCATGTCGGCAGATCTGTGAATCACTGCGTTTATGCTGAAGGGGGTGGAGCTTAATGAAGCTGGCCTCATCCCCAGCCCCATGACTCGTTGCCTCTCCAGGCTTCTCCCAGAGAGACAACTTTAATGCTGTGTACACACGGGGTAATATTATTGCTGGGGATATATTGCTAGCAATATATCCCCAGCAATCATATTGCTCAGTGTCTCCTTTTCATCAGCGATGAAAAGGAGACACTGCTAAGGGGCAGAGGGGAAGCGCAGCAGCAGCAGACGCTGCTGCTGTCACTTTGATGGGAGGAGGGAGGGAGCACAAAAAAGTGCCTAACTGTAATGTTATAGGCTATTTTTTTTAAATGAAAGGAGCTGGTTGGTTGGTACTTTGGGGTCTATGTACTAATGCTGGCCATACACCAGACCAACTTTTCTCCAATCATCCAGCTGACCCACTGTCCAACTAGTGTGACCAACTAAAACACCATACCACACACCTAGCCAACCTTTCTATGAGACCAGCCAACTTCTATCCAACTTGTGATGTCACAGAAGTAGGCAGAAAGTGTTTTTACCCTTCTGGATGTTTTAAATAAATCTATCTTTCTGCAGGTCCCTGCTAACTAATGCTGGAGGCTAGTGGAGACTATACAGGGTAGAATTAAGGGACTGCATAGGTGAAAGGTTACTGCAACAACCTCAGAGACGTATGCAAATCCTATGATCTCCAATTGTTAGAGGATCAAAACCAATCTGCCCCTAACTGCCATGTTACAGGCTATGTTTGTAGGCACTGGTTCCTGGGTACTTTATCAACTTTATTTCTCTGTAAAGGCCCCCATACACTATACGATTTTGGGACGATTTCATCCGATTTCGGCACTTTGGGCCGATAACCGGATGAAATCGCCCCAAAATCGCAGGTGTGTGATATATGATCCGATCCGATGCGCGGTCCCGTGCGCATCGGACCGGATCAGGGAGGTCGGACGGTCAGCACATAAGATCATCCGACCTCCCTGTATGCTATGCATATGCCTGCCCACCTGTCAGGCATATGCATGCAGACACCGGGGGGCGGGGGAGCACGGCGGGCAGACACACTGACCTGGCCGGCTGTGATAACAAATAGCAGCGGCAGTAGTGGGGGCGGGCGGCGGCAGTAGTGGGGGCGGGCGGCAGCTCACAAATAAGTTCCCGGCGGGTGCGGCGAGTGATGCTGACCTGGCCGGGCATGCTGTGATTACAAATAGTAGCGCTGCCGCTGCGGGACGGGACGCACAGTGGCGGCTATTAGATTTTCAAAATAGCTGTCAAATGACCGGCCGTTCTGTGATTGTCTGAGAGCTCTCTCAGCCAATCACAGAACGGCTGGTCATTTGACAGCTATTTTGAAAATCTAATAGCCGCCACTGTGCGTCCCGTCCCGCAGCGGCAGCGCTACTATTTGTGACCACAGCATGCCCGGCCAGCACTACTGCCGCTGCCCGCCCCCACTACTGCCGCTGCCCGCCCCCACTACTGCCGCTGCCCGCCCCCACTACTGCCGCTGCCCGCCCTCACTGCTCCTCACCGCCCTGCAGCTCCCCATTTGTTTTACATGTGATAAATCGCAAGCGATTTATCACATGTAAAATCTGGCTCATCAAGTGCCAAATTTTATGTGAGCCTCCCGGGGAGCTGCCGGGCGGCTCACAGGAGAATTGGGTCCGACTTGTCCTAAGGACAAGTCGGCCTAATGTATGGGGGCCTTAAGGCTTAGTACATAGACCCCTTTATCTATCTCCAAGGCTTAGAACATCTCACCCTGAGCCATTAGGAGTTTCTAGGCTCCTTAGAAGCTGCATCTGCATATAGCTGGAGCCACCTCAGGGAATCAGTCATGGACTCATCTATATGTCAGGTATATAGTAATTGTGAACACAAAGTCAAACATCTCCTGTTCTGTTCAGATGTATACACTGTGTAATCTTGCATGATGCTGTCTATAGCATATGAACTTGTATGTTAGCTTAAGTGGCTCATGGACAAACTATAGATATGATTTTTACTCATTCAAGCGGAGAAACGGCTTCCCATTGTTTGCCTGTTTGCGGTATCTCTATTGACTCAGGCTGCTCCACAACACCTTTGACCACGGGAAGAGATACAGTATCCAGACTGCCTGAATGGCCACCGAGATTATTAGCAATGCAATGGAAAAACCAAATGGAATTCTTTGTAATCTAACAGTAATGTTTGCTTTTCCTATTCTAATGCTCACTATATTATAGATATCCTTATAGTACTTGTGTGAGATAGTGAAGGAACACTGTACTTCACAGACATCTGCGCTCAGACTTATTAGCTGTCAAGCTTTATCCAGTGGCATTGGTCTGCTTTATCCACACTGTAATCTCATTACTGACTTACTGGAAAATGCCCCAATAAATCAGGATTCACAGCAGGATCTTCCTTTCCTACATTCAGTATAGAAAAAGCAATCCCACTAATAGACAGCACATATCAGTGACCTCACAGGGTCAGAGGCATGCAGGATGTATGCCCATACACCCTTTAGGTAGCCCCAACTTATACCAGCAATGGGGGAAATTTACTAAGATGTGTATTCTACTTCACATGTGTTGTTGCTATGGGCAACCAATCAGAATCTAATTATTTTTTATTTAGCACCCTCTAAAACAGGGGTCCTCAAACTATGGCCCGCGGGCCAGATGCGGCCCACTGAGGACTTTTATGCGGCCCCCCGGGTTTGCCGCTGCCCAAGCGCTGGTGCAGAAATCACAGTCAGTCACTCTCACTTGCCTCAAAGCTGGGAGTTGGGAGGATGGATGGGCAGGCTGGCTGGCGAATGGACGGGCGGGAGGCGTGGCATGGGACGTCAGTGTCTGCTGGTCTGACCTGTCTCCTTTTTAAGCTTCTCCTATGCGTGTGATGTCATCACGTCACACACTGCAGAGAGGGGAGAGTAGCTTCCAGAATCCAGAGAGAGGAGCCGGATGAGAAGCCAGCAGGGAGGGAGCAGTGGCACTGAGCAGACACTGACAGTGTCCCAGTCCACACACAGTCTACTCTTGACTGTTTTCTTATTGTTAGAGGTGCGTTTTTTTTATACTAAAATATTTAAAATGATATATATATATGTGTATATATATATGTACACAGGGCTATTTTTCTGCAGGCTCCAGCAGGAACTGTGACCCTTATTCTAGTTCATTCTTTCTGACAAAATATTTCTTAGATGGACAAAACCATGTGCACTGCAGGTGAGGCAGGTGTAAAACCCCACCCAAATCTAATTATCTCTGCACAAGTAACACCTGCCTCACCTGCAGTGCACATGGTTTTGTCCATCTGAGAAATATTTTGTCAGAAAGAGTGAACTATAATAAGGGCCACAGTTCCTGCTAGAGCCTGCAGAAAAATAGCCCTGTATGTACATATATATATACTGTATATATGTACACTGCGCAGCATGCACTGTACATCCCCCACGCCTGTCTGTTGTGGTGGCTGCCGTTACTGTGTACAATTGTTTCTGTTTTTACTATAGTCCGGCCCTCCAACAGTCTGAGGGACAGTGAACTGGCCCCCGATTTAAAAAGTTTGAGGACCCCTGCTCTAAAAGATAGTAAACAGGATCTGATTGGTTGCCCATAGCAACATCACATGTGACGTAGAACTAGGGTGACCAACTCATCCCTTTAATCCGGGACACATATTAATTACACAGGTTCTGTGGCTGGCTTTCACCTGGTTTTAAACTGCCACACCTCAAGACTCCATTTCACCTGGTTTTAAACTGCCACAGAACCTGTGTAATTAATATGTGTCCCGGATTAAAGGGATGAGTTGGTCACCCTACGTAGAACACACATCTTAGTAAATTTCCCCCATTATCTCCTCGCAGCTGGCTCCCAAGGAAGAGGCAGCCTTTTTTGTATCCAAGATGGCCAATGTGAAAAATCTGTTTGCATTACACGAGGGCCAAAGGCAGGTGCTGCTGCCAGGGACACACAAATGCTGCCAGAGCAGAGGACAGGGTCAGGAGCTGGTTTGGCATTACTGGAGTGCCACCGAAGGGTGCTGCTGGCAGGGACAATCAACCAAGTGCTGCTGCCCATATGGAGGAGGAGGAAAGGTTAGGGAGGGACAGAGGGGACCTACATCCCCACCATCACTTGTTAAGCCAATATAGGCCATGTTCTGAACTTTAACTCAAAGTTAGGTAACACCATACTTGCCCACTCTTCTGGCAATTGGAGGAGTTCCCCCAACTCCTGGAAGAGTGGGCATTACTTTTGTATCCTGTCTCTTCTCTAATGAAGTTATGCCCCAGCACCAACCATGACATGATGCTGCAATTCATAGTCCTATGCTCTAGACCCTCCCACCTGGACCATCACCTTACATGATCTCCTGGAGATCAGATCAGGGAGTAGGTGAGGTGTAGCTATGAGCGGAGATGAACCTTTACATTAAACATCATAGCTCTATATAATACCTAAGCTGCTGTCACGGAACAACATTTTCCATAGATGTTTAGGGCGTGCATAGATAGACAATCAATAGGGTAACTCCATAAGGGCAACATGCATTAGTTCAACAGGGTTAAAAGGTTGACAATTAAAAGGTAGGCAGTGCTTAAGGTCAACAGGTTAAAGAGGTCAACATGACAATGGTCAACACACATTTGGTCAACACACATTTGGTTTTAGGTGTTTTCACTTATTTTTTTTACTTTACCTTGATTTACCATAATAGATTGGCAGATGATTGGGAATTGAAACCTGGCCATGGGGAGTGATGACCGCGCACGGGTATACAGAGGATTAATCATACAAATGGCACCCAAAAATAGGTACAAAACTTGTATTGACATGTTTGTGTCGACCACTTCCATGTTGACTTATTGAACCTGTCCAACTTTTATACTGTCTGCCTTCCCATGTTGACCTTTGGACCCTGTCAACTTAATGCATGTAAACTATATGGGGGCGACCTAATGACTGTCTAACTAATTCCCATTGGCGTAAACAGTATATAATGTTTGTATGGTGTGAAATGCAATTGGGCCCCTGGATATTAAAGGGGGGGGGGAATCGGGGGGTGCACACTCAACACACCGTGCACCCCTTTATTTATACTCCCCCCTTCATCGATCCAACACGGACAGTGTAAAAAATCACTGGCAATCCAATGATTTGTGAATGCGCGTGAGAGGGATGCGGTCAATTTGCCGGCGGTCGGGATCCCGGCGTTCAGAATCCCGACACTGGAATCCCGACCGCCGATATCCCGAAACTTTCTCCCTCCATGGGTGTCCACGACACCCATAGAGGGAGAATAAAATAGCGTGCCGAGCGTAGCGAGGCACCGGGCCCGCTGCGTGGCGAGAGCAGCGAGCCCGCAAGGGGGGGCGATCCACGTCCCCCCCATGTCGGGATTCCGACCGCTGGGATCCCGACTGCCGGGATTACGTATCGGATCCGCGTGAGATGGTGTCCTCTGGAACATGGTACGGGTGCCATGTTCCCGAAGACCATGAACACTGGTCTCCTACTATCTTAAAGTCAGCTAATTGGTGTAGACTCCTATACCACACCCCTTAATATTGGTGGTGGTTTTAAAGACTGTAAATAAATGAGGTCAGCAATAGTTTTCATAACATAAAAACATGCACTTTCGGTAACAGAATAAAAGTGCTGTAACTTTGTCCATTTAAACTGCCTATTAAAAATATTTCATCTATCAAGGTTATTCTTATTGTATAGAGTTGCTTTTACTGTATAATATTATTCCCTATTTTTGGTGTTGCCAAATTTAGAATTATCCATTGTCTTTGGACATTTCATAATAGCATTTACTTCCAAGTGTCTTGTTGCAAGAAAAACAATATCTAATCGTTCTGGATGGTAAGAATGTAATTTTAGCTGCTGCCAGTAGCATAAGATCATCTGTAGCAGGGGTGGCCACCTGTCCTCAAGATCTACCAACAGTAGATCCATATTAGGAATGAATGCAACCTGTGACAGTTAGTAAAGACTGCAGCTGTGCTCCAGCTCGGTGATTTGGAAAATGTGGACTGTTGGTAGATCTTGATCCATAGTTGCCGACTTTTTGGCTGCCCTCTCAGGGAGAGGGCTGCCAGCTCAGTGAAGTATGGGGGCCGGGCCATTACCAGGAGGGGAAAAGGGGCCGTTTGGGATGATCTGCCCTATTGGGGGCGTGTCTGGAGGGTTGCGGGAGATTGGCAGGCAAGTCTATTTCTGCTTTGATCTGCCAGATCGAATGCAGTTGCATGCTGCTCAATGCAACTTCCCCCCCCCCTGCCTCTCTCCCTCCCTACCTCCCTCATGGCTAATGCCAGCCACCCGACGGGTCCCGGCAGTAATAGATATCGAATTGGTATCAAGCCACCAGGTTGAACCGTGTGTAAACCCCTTAGCTGTAGGAGGTCATTATTATTATTCTTTATTTATATGGTGCCACAAGTGATGTACATGGTGCCCAATTACATATTGCTATCATATGGGTTTCAAAGCACATAGGAAACAGAGGGGTACATGTATGAAGCAGTGATAAGGGAGGAGATAGCCAGTGGAGAAGTGGTATATGGTAACTAATCAGCACTGAAGTAACATCTATAATTTGCATAATAAAAAAATTATACAGAGCAGCTGATTGGTTGCCGTGGGCCACTTCTCCTCTGGCTCACTTCTCCTCACTTATCACTACCCCAGTGAGTTAAAAAAAAAAAAATAGACAGTTATACAAGAGAGCAAGCAAGTAGTTGGCAGAGGCACTAGGACACAATTATATCTAAAACATCATATTTATTTGTTTGCATTCAAATTAATATATTTAAAACGGTGAAATAAGTATAGAAAAAAGTGTATAAATTTAAACTCCTGATTCAGAGTTTGATGTCAGTGGTTGCTTGAAATGACTCTGAGCATGTATGGCTCAGTAATTGTGCATATGCTGTGCTGCCAATAGTAGGGTGACACATAACTTAACTAGTATCAAAGCTAGAATACATCAGTAGTTAGGATGTTGGTATGTGCGGACACTAATATGCTGGTTAATTGATAGTATTAGAATATATTAATCGGCTCTATATAATGTCACATCGGTGACACTCATGTAGAATAATATTAATAATATGGGTATTGATTTTAATACGAATGTATGGAAAGAAGTTCATGAGTCTATTGAAACAATAAAACCAAATGGTTAAAAACAAATTAATAGATATGACTCATAGCCATTCTTCATACATAAATTGCTGAGTTGAAAGGAAAAAAAGCAGCTCTCAATATAGTTTAGTGGAACACTATAGATAACAAATCGAGCTAAATAAAAGAGAGCGCTCTATTTTATTTAGCTTGATTGGGTATTGATTTTCCCTATATTTCAACTACAATGAGTATCCCAGATTAATAAGTAGTCAATGATTTACCAGATTTCCTTCTAGCATAGCCGAGCAGAGGTGATCAATTTTTTATCTAAATATGAATAACTTTATTGCCAAACATTGATGTAGTCAGTGTGTGGTTTGTTATGGACACTCACATCTGAGTAGTGGTTAATACTCCCGCAGCTGGTATTGGCTGAGCCACAGTGCACTCACTTAGAATCGCTGTGATTTGGGTCTGTGTGCCGTCCACGTGCCTTTGTACACAGTGGGGAGTATTCAATGCAGTTTTTTACAATGTGCAGCAACTCCTGTTTAGGATTCTCTGCACCTTCACAGGGTTCCGGAGGGCTGGAGCATGCCAGTCTTCCCGCTCACCCTATTCAAAACCTCAGGGGCTCGCTGCCCCTGACATTGATTTTTAACCCTTGCGGCGAATGCCGCAAGGAGCTGGGGGACAGTGGCAGGCAGGGAGATGGAAGCCTCCCTGCCATCTCTAGAATATGAGAGGAGGGGAAGGGGGAGAAGGAGGGCTCCCAGGGACACAGGCAGCAGAAGCTGCCAACCCGGGAGAACTGGCAGGGGACGCGGGTAGGAAGCCGCTGCACTGGTCCCGCTCGTGCATATGTAATGAGTGGGACTAGTGTGTAGTCAATATTTAATGAGCATTTAAAATGCACTCAAGATAAAGGACATGAAATAATAAACTTGTGATCAATCTCACTTGTTCCTATTGTACTCTCCTCTGGTTGGTTAGTGGAAAACTCCCTTATTGTCCATATTGAAACTGGTGCAATGGGTATCCATAAAACCTGACAGGGTTTGCTTTCGGCAAACAGTGAACATTGATAAGGGTGAATCAGATTTTCAGTGAAAAAGATTCACTACAAGGAGTGAAAACAGCCCGATTCGCCGGGAAAAAAACGGTGAATCGGGAGCACCGAATACTGGCCTGTGTGTTAACAGCAGATCTGTAGCGGTGCTCTATCATAGCATGTGGTTGCTAACAGATTCAGACACAGTACAAATTGGTCACAGCAAATATTTCCACATAAATAAATACATTATTCAACTTGACATCAGAGAGTACTAGCCTATGGCCATTAAAAAAGTCTTTCTCAATTTGTTAATCTAGGATATTCATTGAAGCTTGAACTATAGGGAAAATCAATACCCATATTAGTAATGTTATATTACATGAGTGTCACCAGTGTAACATTATATAGAGCGGATTAATATATTCTAATACATGTTAAACATCCCTGACTCGCCAATCTCAATCATTTTTGGTTAGAATTATCTGTCCTTGTGTTTCCCTCCTATGTCTCTATAGATTGCAAGCTTGCAGCAGGGCCCTCTTACCTCCAAGTCTGTCTGTTGTGACCCAGTTTGTTCTATCACTGTCTACAATTGTAAAGCGCACCTCAGCATTAATTTACAGTATGTGACTTCCACGTAATAATGTCATATCTGAAATGAGACTAAAAGATTATTATATAAAACCAATAATACCAAACCAGTGCGGGAGAGGCTTCTTTCTATAAGGAATTTAAGAAAATAGTTGGTATGATGTTAATCTTTAATGACTGAGCATATAAATACAGTATAACTTGCTCTTTAAATCATATCCCTTGCCAGGAATTACAAAAGTTTATCTCAACAGCACAGCTGCTTATGAACTTTCAAAGCAAGAGCCAAGCTTTAGTACAGCAGCTGGGCCATTATCTATGCTTCCTTCACTTCTTCTCACAATATTTTCAGTTGCAAAATGAAATAATGTTCCTTTTTTGATAAATAAACAACTGTATTGTGATCAAGTCTCTAGTAATAATGGCTGCAAGAGCCAGCTGGCCAAGGGTAAGGGGGCAGGGCCAATACGCAAGGATTCCATGAGAATCAAGTCATTTTATACACAACCCCAACAGACTCAATAGTTTCTTTGCACCCTGATGCACTGCAGGTGGGGCAGATGTAAAATTTGCAAAGAGATTTAGAATTTGAGAGGTGAATGTCCAAAATCAAAATTAATTTGTAATGTAAAAAAAATAATTAAAGCTGTCCAGCAATCATTTACCCTGCATGCAAAAACAACAAACAAGTGTATCTGTACCTATGGCATTGAAATATGGTTTGTCCGACTGAAAAGTTACTTGCTCTTTTTGCTTTGCTCCCAACTCAGAATCAGCTCCCCTGGATGCATGAGGTTGTGTCCCACCTGTGCAAGAATAAGAAAGAACAGCAGGTGTAGCAAAGGACAACTGACCACAGGACACTGATGAGGGCTGCTTTCTACCGGATGAGTACTACATATGCATCAAATACCCCTTTCACACCGGCCACCCAGCAATTACCTGGCATTTTTGAGTGCCGAGTCATTTTGCCGGGTGCAGCCTGACCCCAATTCACACCACCCGCAAATTCCCAAGTTAAGGGGCGCATTTATCAAGATCGCATTTAAAATGCGATCTGGGCGGAATATTAAATGCGATCACATCACCGGAATGTACCAAGTTTGAGGGCGCAGGGACAGGGCTCCGAAAGGAGCCCGTTCCTGCGAAGCCCTGACCCGGAAGCCGGGGGGTCTGCGCATGCGCGGTTATGCGCTGACCCCCCGCGACCCCGCTGACCGCACTGCCGCTTGGGCAATATGTGGCGATATGTAGCCATAGGCTACAACGGGCTATCGCCACATTAGAATGTTGCGGGCTATCACCACATTAGAATGTTGCGATGCCGGGCTGCCCGATGTTGATACATCGGGCAGCTTCGCATCCCCCATAGCAACCTATGGGGGATGCGGCCGGCGGCGCTGCAGGGGGGGATCGCAGCAGGGATCGGAGCCCTTTAATACATTTAGGTGATACTTAGTATTTGCTGATCACATTGAGATAGAAGCAGTATAGGGGTATTCAGTCTCACCCGATATTACTGCTAGGCTCTGTTTTTATGACAGTAGGAATCTCCATGCATCGGTGAAAATGGCCACTGATAGTCGAAAATGGCAGAGGATTCGACAATGCAGATTCGACTTTTAACAAAGTCATATCTGCATATGTGTCCGGGATTGAACATGGGCAGAAATATCGGCCGAGATTCAATACCCCAAAGTCACTTTGGGTGCGAATTGAAACTAAGAAGATAGACGGTCAATAAGTTGACACAAGATGATTGACAGTAAATGGGTTGACAGGATCATTAGGTTATAGGTCGACAGTTTAAAAGGTCGACATTGAAATGGTTGACACAAAAATGGTCTACATGTTAACCATAAACCTAACAGTAAAATGAATCCCAAAAATCATGGAAGACAGTGTTTCAACATTTTTTGTATTGACCATTTTAAACCTGTATGCATTAAGTTGTTGCAATATACTCCCATATACTGAGTATATTGTATAGCAGTACTGGATTAAGTGACATCAATAGTAGAATTATGGTTTGCTGGGGAGGCTCCAGAGGAGGGGATGCAGCACAATTGACAATTCCAATAGGAGAGCCAAACTGTAAGTGTGTCACTCCCCCCCCCCCTTTATTATAAATAAAATAGTTCAACATACTGTAGGTGGCACCAATCATACATAAAGGCATGTATTCAGTGCGGCCAGCGAGGGGGTTTTTAAAGCGAGGATGGCTTGTTTTTGGCGAGGATCGCTTTTGCTGGCGATACCCTATAGAAGCCTATGGGCTTCTCTCTGTAACACTGTCAAAGGGATCCGTGACGGATCCTTCCCAGCATGCACCACGGCTGGCGCCGTCACTCTACGCATGCACAGAGAGGCTCCCGGGTCTCAGACCCGGAAGCCCAGGAACAGCGCCGTATCGCAAAAGACAGCACTTATCGCAAGAGCTGTCCTTTGCGTTATTAATTAGATATGTTAGTGCATATGCGATTAGTATGGATGTGATAATCGACGATGTTAGAACATCCCGCCCATTGTGTGCAACTGTTTGACACCCATTACAATTTGTTTTATTCGAAGTTGGAGGATGACAGATCAGCTGTATTTCCTTTACTTTATTACCACTGATGCCATCATTGCTTCTTCTCTTGTCCTTATTTGACCATATTTCTCATTTGTTAGTGAATTCTCATCATCTGCCCTCCATTGATTATGGGATGAGAGTAAATCTTTGTCCTCATCCCTCAGAGAAGGATAATCACAGTTCAGTAATACTCTCTCATCATGCTCATTCTCTAACAGCTGTAAATAGGCACTGACACTGTAATGTCAGATATACTTTATTCTGTTCTCATCTCATCAAGTCCACACAATAGTGACTTTATAAGAAAAACCTTGGTGTCATAATTTGGTACAGTGCATGAAAATACTTGTGCTTCATCTAAGTATAAAACAGTTTCTGAAAAGCTGTCATTCTCTATATAAACCATACGTGCCAACCCTCCCAGAGGCTGTGGGGGGCTCCAGATTTTTGGGTTAGTTCCCTCACATCTGTGTTAAAGCTGGTGGGTTTACTGCATCCTGCCCATTTGAAAAAGGATCACAAATTCAACATGATCTGGGCAGAATAATGCTAAGGATTGCATTGTAATAGGTGATCCTATCCTTATAGCCTCAAATTCTAAGGTGGGGCTTAAGGTGGGGCATAATGGTGAGACTATTTGCAGTGTCTCCTCTCCGGGCTTCTTCTAGAGAGGATACTTTCAAAGCAGATAAGTATGATATAAACACATCAATACAAATATGGGTCTCTAGTTAGAGATGGGTAACTGGCTGGCTGGTAAACAGAACATTCAAAATAGAGTTTTGTGATGTAAAAATGATACCTATTTATATACAGTAAATACGTTCAGCTAAATAGGTAATGTTAGTACATAGGGCCATGTGGGTGGCAGTAAAGCAAAATAGAGCAAGTTATTTGCACATTGGCAAAAACCTCACCCTTAGAAGAGACTGTCCTCTATGGGCCTGATTCACACCTGTAAACGCCGCCCACCCGAGCATCCCCCCCTCCCCCCACCCTGCCGTGCAAATCACGTCTCTAACATGCGGGGGGTTGTGTTTCCTAACACAACACCTCATATGCGGCCGAACGTTAGCTAATTAATTCGATGGTCGCACATCATCAAATGATTTTTCTCTCCTTCGGTAATGAAAGTCAGTCTAGACTGACTTTTATTCCGGCCACAGATCTCCAAAAAGGGGGCGGCTGCTGACGTCATGTGACATCAGTTGTCGGTACTTGTGAGTTATCCGGGCTGCCGATTTTGTCCTTAAGTTTAGTTAACTTAAGGACACCCGACCGACGCGATGCCCGCGATTTAGCCCCAAATCGGGGGCATTGCGTCGGTCGTGGCCGTTATAAGGGGCCGCAACGCGATGCCCGCGATTTCCCATAGACAGTAATGTTAAAAGACGCGATGGACCCGATTTCCCATAGACAGTAATGTTAAAAGACGCGATGGACCCGATTTCCCATAGACAGTAATGTTAAAAGACGCGATGGACCCGATTTCCCATAGACAGCAATGTTAAAATAAAATGACAATGTGAAATTGGCCAATATGGGCATTTCACATTGGATATGTTTTAAAAAAAAATGTTTCATGGCCCCCCACCACCGTTAACGCCACCCCGCTATTGACGCCAACCCGAAGCGTGGCCAGCGCAGCGAGCCCGCGAGGGGCGGCGGTACGCGTCCTCCAACCTTTTCATACCCCTACTATCCACTAGGGCGTGGAGTGAGAATAGAATAGTGTGGCGAGCGCAGCGAGCCACCGAGCCCGAAGCGTGGCGAGCGCAGCGAGCCCCGCGAGGGGACGCGGATACCTTCACAGGCATCCACGTGCCCTTGCGGGCTTCACAGGTGTCCGCGTCCCCTCGCCACGCTTCAGGCTCGGTGGCTCGCTGCGCTCGCCACACTATTCTATTCTCACTCCACGCCCTAGTGGATAGTAGGGGTATGAAAAGGTCGGAGGACGCCTACCGCCGCCCCTCGCGGGCTCGCTACGCTCGCCACGCTTCGGGTTGGCGTCAATAGCGGGGTGGCGTTAACGGTGGTGGGGGGCCATGAAACATTTTTTTTTAAAACATATCCAATGTGAAATGCCCATATTGGCCAATTTCACATTGTCATTTTATTTTATCATTGCTGTCTATGGGAAATCGGGTCCATCGCGTCTTTTAACATTACTGTCTATGGGAAATCGGGTCGGAAATCGGGTCCATCGTGTCTTTTAACATTACTGTCTATGGGAAATCGCGGGCATCGCGTCGCGGCTCCTTATAACGGCCACGACCGACACGATGCCCACGATTTCGGGCGCGATGAAAAAAACGGCAGCCCGGATAACTCACAAGTACCCAGTTGTCTGCCCCGAGCACATCTGCGTGTGCAGGGGAACGTCCAGTGTTTTTATGGGGAAGCTCCAGACCCCTGCCCACCCCCTTCCCTCCCCTCACAGTGTGAAGGCCTCGGCGAGTGTGATACTCGCTGAAGGCATTTGCACATGCGCATATTCATGCATGCACGGACCCTCACCATTGAAAACGGGGCAGAATACAGACCCGAACAAATGGGACTGAACTGGCCCCGATGTCTGCTTTAGCACATCCCACCCAAAGCCAAGTTATAGCTTATGGGGACATACTGTATTGTCAAACTGGACTCTATTATTTATAATGGAGTTTAATGGAAGGGGCAGAAGACAGTTAAAAAATTCTTGCAAAGGGTGCTAGTGAACATGGCCGAGATTTGTTTCTTCTTCCAATGTCCACTCTCCCTCCCTATTACTTCTGTCCACAATTTCTGATAGATGTTGAAGCATTATGCAGTTCCAGTTTCCATAGCAACTGTCAGAACAGAAGGAACCTCAGTCTCAGTGAAATAGTGAGATCACTTACATTTTCCCTTATGATTTTCTTGCTAGATATCCTGACAATGAAGTACGCTCCTCGAGCTGGATCTGGCACCAAAGTGACACAGAGAGCAGAATTAGTGGTCGTTTGGTTCATCCTCAAAATAAACTTAATAGAAATGGAACGCCATTGAATATTTACTGGTATTAAAATAAAACTCATGATCAGTGACACTTCTTTCCTCATTAAACCTAAAATGCCCAGGGCTGCATAGCGATTGCCCAATCCCTTTTCTAAAGTAGAGGGATGTGGCAAAATCATGAAGGTGTGGCCATGTCTCCTTTTTAAACAATTGTGACTCTGACCAACACCTGAGACTCCCAGCCGGGGGCCGATTCAAGGGGGGGGGGGGGGTTTCGGTGCTATCTAACCTCTCCTGCAGGCAAAGGAGACTGCTGCTTTCAATGGCAAAGGCACATAGCGGCATGTGCTGGGCTAGGGAGAGAGACTGCGGCTGAATGACAGATAGGGAGGGATGTGAGGGTGAGTGGGTATAGCGGCATACTGTACCCCGGCCAGAATGCACTGACATCACTATCTCTCTTATGCAGCAACTGAACCAGGCATTCAGAATGCGAGCTGGACAGTATGGAGTGTAGACAGGGACTGTAGTGTAGACAGTAGACAGGAGTATCACGGTTCATGAGCTGGAACTGGAATGGGCCATGTTGGGAGATAAGCATAGTCTAATATACCACACCACCTTCCACCGGAGACTTAATCTGGCCCTGGAGGTGGAAGGTGTGTGTTTTTGTGTGTATGTGTGTGTGAGGGGGGGGGGGGGGGGGGGGGTGGTGCTTGAGCCCCTTCTACAAGGCCAAGCCTGGAAAATAAGTACCTGCTCACCACATCTCAACCCCACTGCAAATGGCTGTAGTATCCAATATATAATACATTGTAGTGCCAAACGCAGAATTCTGGTGGGGGGTTCCAAATGTTTGATTTTAGAGCAATTGTCAGCTGCACATGAAGGATGATTACCAAGCTATCCAGTACACAGGGTTTTTCTCTGCTTAGTGGAATTTACAACATGAGTTACAGTGGAGAAGTCCCTGACTTCTTCAGAGGCCCTAGGGGGAGGGGCCCTAAACTGCACACCCTGGACATATGAGGTGCTACCTGCTGAGACTTGTAGTGCAGCAAGCAGGAGGAGGAGTTTGCAGGTGCACACTAAATATATATATGCTAGACCTTTTAATATCTTGCTATATTGCATTTGAGGTTATTAGCATAGTAATGGCCATTAGTATCGGCTTGTCCACCGCGTCCAGGTTACCTCAATAGGACAAGTCCCTAACACTACTCTGAGACAGGTCCAGGGCACAGGACCCCCCAGGCCAGCCCAGCAGAACCACCCCATGGCATCACATTAGTGTGAAATTAAAGTGATAGTAAAAGGGATAGGGGAAATTATATGTGATAAGACTTACCTAAGTAAGAGGTAATAATAAATGTGAAGGGTGCTACATATATATTAAACAAACTAAAGGGGTGATGGAAAGTGTACGATATGATGCCATGGAGCAGCCCAGCAACAGCAGCCCAAAGAGCCCTGCGCCCCAAACACGGTCCCACAGACTAACACTCAGCATATATGTATAGTAGGACTTACCCTCATAGTGCCAAGCTTTCTATCTAATAACTAGCACCCCACCCACCTGTCCCAGATTGTTTTTAATCAGGTTGGAGTCCCAACATTCAAGACTGCACACCTCAGCTTGGCACTATGAGGGTAAGTCCTACTATTGAAGGAATTGACCCCACCAAATAGTCGACACACGATTGACATATTATATGGTGTCAACAATACAAGATGCACAGACCCATACTGAAACCAGGTGTTAACCACATTTTAATTTTCAATGTATAACAAACTTTCGTTGATATATCGTTCCCTTTTCTCACATACATACAGCCTGGCACATTTCTTCTTCCTTTTCATCTTTTGTGCCTCCCCTAATGCTCACATCACGCAGCGCACATTTATACACATATGTCAGCAAGTCTGACTTACATTCTTAATCAATGTGACACTGAATATTAGGTCTGACGATTGTTTTGATGTTTCACTACATTGTTTTTGACACGCTGTATGTTATGCATATCATTTAAAATACATTGCTATGTATTTACAGTCCCCGATTGGCGGAGACCCAGTGACAACCCGGGAGAGACGCTAGACTACAGCGTCACCTTAGCAACCAGGGGGAGCTTGCGCTCCAGCCTGGTACAGACAGGAACTACGCACGCACCATCTGTGACGTCACATCCTGGTAACGCACTTCCATGCACTTATATAAGTTTGTTTGTACTGTTTGCACTTTGTTCTACCTACACCTTGACAAAGGGGCTAGTCCCCGAAACGTTGGTTTTTGGTCACGTTTAATACAAGTTTTGAAAAATCCTACGAGTGCCGCTGTTTGTTCTTATATTGCTACATCTCCGATCCGGAAGGCACCAAGGTTGCTGTATTGCTGAGTCGGAGTGCCGGGCCGTATCCACACACCTATATATATATATATATATATATATATATATATATATATGAAAAGAATGATGAAGTGCGCAAAAAAAACTTTTTAAAATGTCCACAAATGTAAATGTCTCTGACCCAAAATAGCAGAGCCAGCCCTAGGCATAGGCATTCTAGGCAATTGCCTTAGGGGCGACAGCTTCACCGGCACCTGGTCTTAGTTAGTAGGGGGGTGCTATGGGGACAACTGTCCCGGCCCAGCCGCTCTGACAGAGGGTAGGGCCCGGGCCATTTTGTCCCCACAGCACGCATTGGCCGCCAGCACACATTAGCTGTGTTCACTGCACAGCCGAGCCAGCAGGAGTGGGTCGTCTCCGGTCACACGCTTCATCCCCAACAATAGCGGGCACAGGTCCCACATCCCACCTTAATTAGTGATGCAGGGTGGCTCCGGTGGAGTGCGGGCACCGGGAGTCGAGAAGAAGAGAGGGCGCACCGCAGCCCCCTCTCCCCCCTCCTCCGCTATGCTGGGTGCCGCTGCCTGCTCTATTGACTCCAAGTCCCAAGTAGAGGCGGAGGAGCGCCGATCAGCAGCAGCTCGGTGCTCTCCTCAGTGACCTAGAGGAGAGTGCCGAGCTGCTTCTAATCTGCGCTCCTCTGAATCTTCTTGAGAGGCAATGGAGCAAGCAGCGCCAACTGAGGAGCTGGCCGGGACTTCATCAAGCAGGATGGAGGGAGGACTGTGATGCACTATAGTGCTCCAACATATATGGTATGTGACCAAATAAAGCTGTCACTTACACACGGGAGGGGTTTTCAGGGCTCACACAGGGGGGAAGGGAACAGGGCTGACACTGGGGAAGGGGTATATGGTTGACACAGGGGAAGGGGGACATGGCTGACACAGGGGGGAGGAAGGACTGACACTGGGGAAGGGGGACATGGCTGACACAGGGAAGGAGGACAGGACTGACATAGGGTGGAGGGGGCATGCACAAGCCGTGTGTGCAATGGGCACAATAGGGAGGGGAGCCCTGCCTATTTAGTCAGTCCCAGGCCCCACCATTTCTGATGGCAGCCCTGGTCCTGGCACAACTGCTGCCCGCCACCCTGCCCTGGCACTGCAGCCTGGGCTAGCCTCTTCCGCCCCTGGCCAGCCTCAGCCTATTATTGTGCACTGGCACCCCCCCCCCCTTCCACGTGACGCGGCTCAATGTCAGGCACACACTGACACGCAGCTGCTGCTCTGCCTCCGCCAGCCGCTGTGGCGCACGCTAGAAGAAGGAGTGACAGGGCAGCAGTGTGATGTTCCCGGCCCTTTGAAAAAGGGGATGCAGCATGGACACTGGCAGGACAGGCCGCAGCCGGGGACCAGCACCAGCAAGCCTAGTCAGCCCAGAACAGGCCATGATCGTCGCCTCGCTCCGGCCATCGCCCGAAGAGGAGCCTGGCCCCAGCACGCACAGAACACAGCAAGACTACCACAGGCAGTAAGTGAAGAGGCACATTTCATCTATTTTAACTATATTGCTTTTAATATATATTTGAATCCCCCACATTGGGCGGTGTTCAATGCCCTGGCGTGTGGCTGACAGAGGGGTTTGAGTATGGCTTTTTTTTGGCAAGGAAAAGCCAACCTCGCCGTCTTACCCCCTCGCCTACATTCTGGGGGAATAATTGCCATTAAAGGTGCGGCGAGGATTCCCTATACCGGCGAGACTCACTGAAAATGCTGCGAGCCCACTGCATATAGCGGCGAGCCTTGCCGTTTTCATGGCCGCACTCGCTGTTTCCACCTTGCTGAAATAACTAGTTAGGTGAAAATGGCGAGTGCGGGGGGGGGAGGCAAGAGCTGTGACGGCGAGCTGTCGGCACTGCTTATCATCACAGCTCGCTAAAAGCATTGAATATACCCAATTAACACTACGTTTAATCTTGCCTAGGGCATCAAATTGGATAAGGCCAGCTGTGCAAAATAGGGTGTCGTTTTTAGTAGGCACTTTGGGTTCTTTTAGCCCGGCAGCTCCATCAACACCTGAATTCCACAGGTAACAAATGATCTAAAAACGAAATGAACAGGAGCGCTCCATAGTGCAGATATCAAAGTGACATGTTTTTATTCCTTTAAAATCCACGCAATGAAAATACAAGGTCACGTACCACAGCAGGCGGTTTAACAGAACCGCAATGTTAACAGCTTAGTGTTTCCCTCAAGGAGAGTTGATAGCGGCTGGGCTAATCATATTCTATATGTATATATAATATATACATATAGAATACATTACCTCGTTGGTTGCTGATTTGATTTTTCTGGTGATTTTGCCGAAACGATCCCGTGAGATAATGGGGATGATTCTGGATCACTCGCAGTGATCCGAATTTGGCCTCTGCCCCAATGGTTGGGGATTGCGCATTTCTGTGCATGTGCAAACAGAGAATGTTCTCTGCGCGTTACACACTCGCTGGGTGGGACAGTGGCAGGGACGGGGATCACCCGTGGGACTGTTTTATGGGCATCCCCATGGATACGTGGGCGGGCCAATGCATGTCGAGGGTGGGCCCGCTCCAGGGATGTATTTTCGTTAATCACCCCTCGCATGGTACCAAGGGGAATCGGTGGTGGCGCTGCGGCGGGCATTCAGACGGGCAGCGTCTCTGGTTCTCGGTAAGCTGAGATGTTCCGGCAAACCAGAATCAGGTCCAATGTGTGGCCACACAAGGAGGGCGGGATCTATCTTACCAGCGTGCAAGTCAGCATAAACTCATTACACTTCTGTCACCTTCAAGGTCACATAGACACGATGGGTGTATTCCCGCACAGCAGCTTTCACCCAAACTATTTCTTTATCCAGCGCAGTTTCCACCTCATAGGACTTATATTGTAAAACACTGAGGTGAGACAGCACACACACAATTATTGTTTTAGTATTTTGTATAAATAAGTTACATGGTAAGGGTGTATTTACAATTCCATGTTACTTCATTCCTAACAAGATCCTTATTTCCATTTTGAGAGAGAGAGATATCAGAACTAAGGGTGGGGGAGAGGGATGATTGTCATGGGGCCAAGGGATGGAAGGGGTATGGAGTGCAGCCTGCTGCTTCCTGCTAGTGCCACCACCAATCCCGTTTCTCAATCCTGAATCCCGGCATTAAATTTTTTTTAAAAAGCCTGGGATTGGCCTCTGTAATAAAATAGATCTTTTATTATTATAATTGATAAGAAAGGTGTTTCACCACAGGTGATGGCAATCATACATTACCAGGGAAGTCCAGGAACAGAGCATTTTCTTCCCAATGGAGAGGGTCAGGTAGGCAGCCAGGCTTATATTACATTTCCTATTCTGCCCACTTCATTGTGAATTAGGCAGGATGTAACAGGGCTGTGGAGGACTGCCCCAAAAATCCAGTGTCCCACACAGCCCCAGGATCCAGGAGAGTAGGCAAGTATGGTACTGTGCAAAGACAAAAGGTTTGGACAAATGTATCATGCGCTAAGTTAGCAGCCCCAAAACCACATCCAAAAATTGGAGAACCACTCCAAAGAATAGTTACATACAATACCGGGTGGGATTTGGCAGGTATTCGAGGCGCTTTGCAAACATTCAAGATGAGACCCCAAAAAAAGAACAAAAAACCACAATAGTGTAATATGGCTTTAACAGTACAAAACAGTTCAAATGATACTGAAGTTGACTCGTACCAAATTGTTTGGTCTACACGGGGAGTAGACAATAAGGCATAGGGAGGGACATATGCTTGTCACAATGGAACCAAGGACTGCTCTCACTTTCCTTTAATGCTGGTGAATCTCAAACGGATAAGAGAAACGTCATGGTGCAGTAAAACATACTTTTATTGGCACACAAATAAAAACATGGCACAATGTAAGGGATCTTAGGACTCTCACCATGAAGTTTCTCTTATCCGTTTGAGATTCACCAGCATTAAAGGAAAGTGAGAGGAGTCCTTGGTTCCATTGTGAAAAGCATATGTCCCTCCCTATGCCTTATTGTCTACTCCCCATGTAGACCAAACAATTCGGTACGAGAAAATTTCAGTATCATTTGAACTGTTTTGTACTGTTAAAGCCATATTACACTATTGTGGTTTTTAGTTCTTTTTTTGGGGTCTCATCTTGAAAGTATGGTACTGTGTGTGCGTTGAAACTAAATATTATATAAACCAGATAGAGGCTAGATCATCCTGTATTTTAAGTGTATACCCAGCTTTAGTACTAAAGTATACTGTGTCTGATTAGCAAGCAGGCTACATCTGCACAAACTGGTCAGCTGATCAGAGGAAGATTGCTATGCGTCATATATAAATAATGCTTGACTGAACAACAGCTTAAAACAGGTAATAAACGAATGCCATCAAGTTACAGTACATCCTTTTTTTTTTTTTTTAAGAAACCCCTGATTGCAGAGTTGAGATGCAGACATAGCACAGAGAATACAGATTACTGTCTGTTATGAAATATTTAAAAAAATCTGATATACTGAGACACATCAGAATAATACTATACACAATGTTAAAAATGTGTTTTGATAAAATCTTCCTTTAAGCTGCCTGCACCTAATATTTTAATAATTGCTCAGCACATATTTTACATACATTCTTAAAGCATTTTGCAGTTTTTCATCATGCAATCCATCCAGCCAGTGGAATGTGCCTGAGGCGGCTCATGTTACATAGAAGGAAGGATAGGTACATATACGTAAAAGAACATTTATTTCAGGAATATATTTTCACAACAATTTCTATCACCTTCACGTCATGTTCTAAATCTTATGCACTATCCTCAAGTCATAACTGTGTAATATGTACACAACAGACCCCACCTAACCTATAAATATAAAACCTACATTATGCAAAATGCTGCCCCATGTGCAGCATGTAACATAATGTACAATTTAATGTGTAGTTGAGACTCTTGTGGTGTCCAGTGACTATGGTGCCGCAGACCCCGTGGCAGCTGGGGGAGCAAGCGCTGACAGGGTCTGTGGGGCGCCGAACACACTTGCTAAAAAGAGGCTAAGCTGCTGCAGCAGCAAAGATTCCCAGGTCGGCGTCGGGCGGATGCGCTCCCATTGGTGAGCGTATACACAGAGCCTATTGAGTGCTGGTAGGAGCCAATCAGCTCCTCCCTTCCATGTTATAGGCTGGGTTTGAAAAAATGACAGGTAGGAGCTGGTTTGCTGATTGGCTGGTTGTTTATCACTATCCACTTTATCACTTTTTGAAGCTTAATCCATCTGGTACCAGGAGTAGCCATCATAGTGGTCTGTGAGAAATAGACATGGTGGGAGTTGGAAGAGCAGGAAAGAGGGAAAGGGAAAACTCATCAGGAGAGGGGACTTTAAGAAACAGGAGTATGGAGAAGGTGAGAAGCAAGAGGGTAGCAACAAAAACCAATAGAGGAAGGGGATATGAGTGGATCTGTGAACTGTAGTGAATTCACTTACGGTTAGGTGAGCTTCTCAACCCACGAACGTCAAGGGTTCCACAAAGGGTCCGCCCCAGGTATCCGACGAGGACCGGAATATCCTAGAGGGTAAAGAGATACTTGTAACACACAGCCGGGCTGTATAGTAAGACGGGGTCGCTTACGGACGCCCACGGGTGGCTGCGAGCTTCGCCGGTTAGGCGAAAGTCATCATCGGCCAAAGGCCTCAGCCACCCTAACTTCACCTATTCGCACTTTCGCACGTAGGTGGTAAGTGTGGCTCTCTCACGGGAGAGCCACGGACCGGCGCTCAGAGACGAACACACACACACGGATGAAACTCACCTACGCAATCCCTTGTCACCTTGCTAGAGGATCCCGGCACCTGGGGAACAAGAACGAAAACAGCCTCTCTACAACCCTTCACTAACCTAACTAGGACTAACCTGCCCCTAATGTAACACGAGTAACTAGGCTGAACTTACGATATAAACAACGAGCACTATCCTCTAACTAACATCAAGGCAGACATAAGGACAATCAAGCAACAAACAAGGATGTGATCAGATTATACTATAACAGGTGTGTGTGTGTGTAAGGTACTAACCTCCGCGATGTAAAGTGCGACCGGCCTAATGCAGTGCACCCCTAGGGCAGTCACAGATACCTGGGTAGACAGCCGTCTATCCCAGTTCAGGACCTGTGGTGTGGGGCTGAGCTGAATATCACCCTTCCCTTCTTATACAATTAGATGAAGTACAAAATGGCCGACAGGCCTAAGATGGCTGCCACCGGCCTAGGCCTATGAGGCACAGGCAGGAGGCCTGGTGATGAGGCACAGGCAGGAGGCCTGGTGATGAGGTACAGGCAGGAGGCCTGGTGATGAGGCACAGGCAGGAGGCCTGGTGATGCGGCATGGGCAGGAGGCCTGGTTTAATTAGCCCCCCGAGCTGTGGGAGGGGCCTCGGGCCTTATACCCGGTTGCTGTGCAACGGGCCTAGTGCCCGGCTATCTGGGTCTCGGGCCTAGCGAAATACACAAGGGCCAGGAGGGCCCAACAATCATGTGGCCACGGGCCAAGAGGGCCCGACTACAATTCCCACAGGCCGGAAGGGCCTGAAAATACCCATGGGCCTAATGCCCGAACACCCAGTGGTCTGGGTAGGGGTAGGTGGCCTGGGGCCGCCTACCTGGGGTTGGGAGAGGCCGCAGGGGGGAGCTTCGTCAGCTCCTTTGCTACCCACCCTTGCTGGCCTCTCCGGATCCGGCCGCCATCTTCTTTCTTCTGCCACTGGCCTGTCCTGGCCAGCGGCGGCGCTGCTTCTTATTCTCTTCCAGGAGTCGCCGGAGATCTTCCTTCTTGATCCCGGTGTCTTCGGGCCTCTTCAGCGGCCGGTCAACCCTTTATGATCGTTAACAAAGTACAAGTAAAACAAAATAGAACCTGAGAAATACATGCTACCCCAATGTGATTGTCTGTAGGATTGCTTCATTGCCCTATATGCCACCGTGTAGTAGTGTTACGATTTTACTGGCTTGTAATGGCAGGTCTCACAGTAGCAGAAAGGAACACTATTGCCTCCCACTGTGGCATTTTAACACAGTCTCAAGATGGTTCCACACATGTCCAGTAGTACCCTTGGCAGCCATCTTGGTATAGGGAATATTGCTTCCTTGGAGGAGCAGCAACATGGCATCAGCACAGTAGTGCACTCCACTTTCAGCAGGCTAAATAATAGTCACGTGGATAACCAAACCAAATGGATCATAACATTCTTCAGCCATTTATCAGCCTGTGAACAATTATAATTCAGGGCCATATACTGAACAATAGTCACTCATATCAGTCTTTTGGTCAGCTGGTTTTCCCAATATCGCACACTGTATGGCCAACTTTAGGATTATTAAATGGTGTTAAATATAACAGTTTCATTCTCTACTGGAATCCCAGAACTTTCATAAATATACTTCTTTCTGTAACAATTTTATCTATGGCGGTTATTCAGAGGTGATTGCTATTGTGCGAATTTGCAACCCGTTTGATCACAGAATGATTGCACATGCTTAGGGATCATAGCGTGCATGCGCGAGCCAAAATAGTGGCAGAAATAGCAAAAATAGCTAATCGCAATCCCCTCGCAATTTCACAGACAGAAAGTCGTTATTTGGTGGTGGAAACCTGCCAATTTCTGGGAGTGTCAGAAAAAACGCAGGTGCTTTTAGTGAGGATGTGTGACATCAGCAACAGCCTCAATCAGCCTATCTCAGTCGCAGAGTAGTGAAAGGGATTGGAAAATGCTCAATCCCCCCCAAACCATCTGCCCCACATATTAACTCACATGTCGGGAGTGGTGCGGCAGTGCGAATGGGATCAGCACAGCAGGAGACAGGAGCAGCCAGATTCCGACACTGCCCAGCATTAGAATTTTTTGCCAATTCACCCAAAAAACTTTGCTTATCTTTTTATAAATGTAGTACAAAATAACATAACAGTAAACAAAAATTGCCACTGCACACAGGGCCTTATTCTGGTTATTGCGGTCCGTTCCGACTTCTTTCAGAAATGACCGAACGCCACGCACGGCGGACATTCTAAGAACACACGCCCACAGGTTGTCCGCATCCCTTCGGATGAACTCGCTAAGAAGAGGGAGTGTCTTCGGACTGCATCCAAACGTGCGTGTGCGGTGGGAACACAAACATTCTCCACGGTCTTACTTCGTCCGAACGGACGGGAAGCTGACCGTACGCACGAGTTGGTGTATTTCCGCAAACCTCACTAAACTATTCGGAAGTCATGCTTCTGCAACATGACACACTTATCCAATTAGCCTACCTCATAACACATAGATTATTTTTAAATGTAATCAATTACTTCCTAATTGATAATTAAACACATTACTTGCACTTTAGATTAACCCTTACATCATGTTAAGTGTTGTAATGGGCCATTTAGGCAGCAATGTTTCCAATTGAACCTGTGAAAAGAGTGTAATTAATCACTAATGACTAGAGGAGTGGATTGTATTGTGCTCAGCTGCGAGTGTTTAAGGTGCGGCCATACTAATTGGGCGATCCGAATGCCTAGCGCATGAACCAGTGCTTTCCGAGAACTGAAACTTGCTTATGGACTCCGCAGATTTCTGGCGTGTTGGTTCGCTTGCACTCGGTGTCCGGTCCGAATGCACGCCTACCACTGTTCGTGCACTCCCACGTGTACGCCCAGATTTACGCCCAGTTTTGCCCACTTGGAAACCGCGCCCTTGTGTACGCCCACATGACGCCCATGTTACGCCCATATTTCCCGAGGGAGTTCGGTGCACATTTCTAGACGTGTTGGTGAGAACGAGTAGGCAGACACTACGTTGCACATGCGCATTGCGTTGCCTACGCATGCGCAGATAGCTAAAATGCACCCTCCGAAAGAAGACGGAACGGACCGCACCAAGCCGAATAAGGCCCACAGTGGGAAAAATGCATAAAGTCATTGTAAAGGACAGCTTTTACCGCTTACAGAATTTGCCAAATTCTGCATGCATCCACTGCATAACTAGATGCTGTATGCATGCAGAATTTGGAAAATGATGACAAGTTGCTTGCAATGCTTGCTGCATTCCGCCCTTATGATGACACAGAAAGTACAATATGCTGATGCTGAGGTGTTTTGATGGTACAAACCGTTTCATTATATTCATAGCTGGTAACAAAATAACATTACAAAATTGAATATTTCAAGAAAGCACCAGTGCTTTGTTGCAAACCTATTTGCTAATACTAGGGCCTGGCATCATCAGTGCATAGATTCAACAAGACTGAGTAAACGTTCCTAAGGGATATTGGTTAATTTCCTTTGTAAAGCATGGTAAAAAGTGTTCCTTACATGCCAGTATAGCTGTTCCCAAAGGGGCCCAATGGTATTTAGGATTGGGCTTTGAACACTCAAGAACATTGATCTTTTTGTGGATGTAGTCCCCATTTTTGGGGCATATTATTTGTTACAAATAATAGTACTTTATCTAAGCTTTCCATAAACAAACTGACCCATGCCACCCTTTATATCAGGCATGTCCAAACTGTGGCCCTCCAGCTGTTAAAACTACCCATCCCAGCATGGCTTGCCATAGTTTTAGCTTTCCCTAATAGCAAAACTATGGCAAGGCATGATGGGACTTGTAGTTTCACAACATCTGGCGGGCCATAGTTTGGACATGCCTGCTTTATATGGTGTAGAGGACTGACACACTACTATCTAGAGCAGAGGTGGCCAAACCGGTCCTTAATATCTACCAATGGTCCACATTTTTCAGCTTACCTAGCTGGTGCAAAGTTGTAGCCATTACTAACTGTCACATTTTAAAACCTGCTGCATTCATTCCTACTATAGATCCACAGTCTGCCTGGAAAACATGCACCGTTGGTAGATCTTGAGGACATGTTTGGCCACCTCTGATCTAGAGAAACACTCCCATACCATAACATGTACCCTACCATATTTTAAAATGGTACCTGCTACCTTGTATTGTATATTTCATGTTTAAGGCAACAGATCTACTTTATACCATCAGAGCACACAAGATAAAAATTGTTCTTATATCTCCATAACACCTTGTACCAATAAGTGGCCATAAAGATGCTCCTTGGCAAAAAGCTTCCCTTGGTCTTCTATTCTTGCCATTGATAAAGGGTTTTTTGCTCAGATGGACACCAAAGAATTTGTAAACCTTTAGGATACACTTAACTGTAGAAACAAGGATATTTAGTTTATCATTTTCTTGTAAGTATCGGGTTATTCAGAACAAAGTCTTGCTGTGTCGGCTACCAACCTCTGGGGAAGATCCAAACATTGACTATTTGATATGAGCTTATAAAACGGCGTCAATACTGCATTATTACATCACTGCATTAAAGCATGTAGTACAGCCTACAGTACTTCACATTTGCTATGTATTCTTTTTGGCCTGCTGGAGAATTGTTCAGCTCAATCTGTGATTATTTGAAACAATGTTCATTATCAATAAATGGGTGCAGTGTGTGCGTATACATTGCTCAGGTCCAGGTTACCCATGCCACACACACTGCGCCCAGTATTCACCTATTTGGACTCCAGTGTCCACTGCGGCAGCATTGTTCTGTAAGGGGAATTGCTGGGAAAATGGCCACTTCACCAGGTATGAATAGTAGACTAGTAGTGGCTCCACCAATCACAGTGATACAGACACTACGCTGCCAGCAAGAGAGATAGGAGGGGGTCTGGATGGAGTCTGCACAAGGTCCCCTTCCTTAATACATCCCTGTGTAGAGACATAACTTACAAAACCTAGACAGCAAAATACTTTTTACCCATTGCCCTAAGGTATTTTTCTGACAATAAATGTTCTTACTAATATCCTGTGAATTCCTTGTGCTGAAATGAAATGTGTATACTTACACTGTGCTTTTGTGTGTCAACTGTAGAGCTGTATTATAGGATATGATACAATAGGACATTATGGGGTAAAGATCCCATAAGAATCAATATTAACTCATTAAACTTGATGGTGGATAATTATCCTGATATTAAATTTTTTTAAATCCATGCCAACTCCCAGTGCCGGCATGTTTGTGCTTACAAAAAAAATTACAAATTAATATAAAACCATCTGTTGTCTTCCCTTTTGCAAAATCAAATGGGAACCACTTTACAGCCATTAAATGTATGCTAATATCAATTAAGTAATGCAAATAGACCATGACAGCCATGCCAGTAATTTTAGTAGTAGCAGTGGGAAAGAGGAACACTCACATAGCCAATTAGAAGCTGCGTCCTTGTCATAATCATCATTTTCTGCCTCAAGTTTGTTAAACCCCTCGGCTCCCTCACCTATTTCAGATCTTTATTTGTAAGGAGAAATTTGTGCATAACGCAACTGAGTCTGCATACGCAAGGAAACATACCTTTTATTTATATGTGCGGAAAAAAATGCATATTTTACACAAGAGAACAATGCTAATGTAGAACTGTACCTTAGTTCCTGGGTGTACAGCTATAATGATATCAGGGGATGCTTCTACAATCCATACTTCAGATTCTCTGTCTAGTTATAAATAAAGTAAGAGAAACTGATGTTCAGTGATGCAAGCAAGGAAGGACTGAGGCATAGAGGTTCTTTAACAAAATACTTGGAAGAACTCTCCGTTCTTCCAAGATGACTAGATGGGCCAAGTGGTTCTTATCTGCTGTCAAATTCTAAGTTCAGGTAATAAGTGAATATGATGATCTGTAGAATATATAACATGGAACGTGAAAAGCTTCTGGATATTTTATTTTAGATACTGTTTAACGGGTGGAACACTAAATCACCAGGCCCCTTGGCAATATTTTCTGGTAGCCAATTAATTCACTCGGTGTGCAGCACTCTGGCACCCTTTCCAACCAGGACAAACATCCTGATGGTGGGACTCTGGGACAGGCCTCCAATATTTGGATGTGGCTGCATACCCTTGTGCATTGGTCACATTCTCTGTGATGCTACCAAGACATTGAGGGTGGTATTCAATTTTAATTACGGAACCAAATTTCCCGGCTAAAAGGACTGGAATATTGTATGGCAATATTCAATCAATCTATTTGTTTGCACATATCAGGCAGGCACATTATTGTCAGGTTTAGCCACGCATTCCCACATTTCAGCTCATCACTCCTGGTGATAGCAAGCTGAAATGCTGGTGAAAAACAATTGAATACCATACCTAATGTTGGAAAGTACTGTATGTAGTAAAGTATTAATAAACAACTTGTACTATCACTTAATGCTTAAACAATACAAGCTATTTGTTAATACTTTACTACAATTTAAACCAGGGCTGTATTGAGGCATGTGTAAGCCTGTGTACCTCCTCCTGCTTCCCTTCTGCATGGAGGATCTCTAAGCCAGGAGTCAGTTCAGTGTCCAAATGCTGATTATGGCTGCACGCCCAAGGGTACAGAGCTCCGTCTGTGGTCAGGGTGGCCACTCCCTGTCAATCACTGATGCCCTCTGGATATTCCCCATTGGTTAACCTCATAGCTGCGGCAATGCGGTTGTTTCCAGATAACAGCACACAAACACAATGGGTCTTCCTGTCAAAACGTGCTGAATATCAGAATGGGATGACAATGTTCATATAGCTTTATCAAAGTGTCATTTGGCTTAAAGAGTGCCTGGAATGGTCTCTTGCAGCCAATAAGCTTCAGTTCTGCTCGGATTGTCCTCATGACAGTCAGGTAGATGCCTGCACATTTACTGAAGCAAAACAGGAAGAGTCAGCGACGAGATTTATAAACATCTGAAATGCCGGAGTGGGGACTAAAAACTCCCGCCTCCAGGAATGCCTGTCAGACTCTCAAAGCACATCAGCCAAGTGATGGGGCACTGTGTGTCACCCCAGCTGGCTCCAGTGGTAAATATTAAAGAGCATTAACTACCAATTCCATTTAACACTTCAAAAACAGGAGCTCACATATACAATGGATAGTGGGGGTATGAAAAGGTCGTAGGACGCGTACCGCCGCCCCTCGCGGTTGGCGTTCATAGTGGGGGTGGTACAGTAACAAATGCCCTTTGGGGTGCATTTAACATGATTTTAACACGTCAATGATTTCTGTGAAAAATGGCATTGCATCGCATCACATCGCATGCGATGGCATGCGATGACATGCAATGAAATGCGATTTTTTCCTATACGATGCCCATCGTGGGAGCCGTGATACTACACAAGTACCTTTTTTTGTACAAGGGCCCATGGAAGGTGCAGGTGGCTTGCAGCAGTAGGTGCGAATGGGGGCAGTAGCTGTAAGTTTGGGTTGCTGATGCTACCAAGTGGCTGGGCTCAGGGCTCCAGTACCAGAGGACCCCCTTGATGGTGGCCTTGGCTGCCTGTGTGCTGATTGGTGGATGGCTAAAGCTATTCACTATATGGAATCATGTGGAAATATGACACAGGACCGCGGGAGTGGTAAGTTATGATTTGCTCATCTTATTATTCCTCTGAACGGGTAGGTAGGGACCACAGTGCATTGATTTGTCCAAGGCCTACAACTCTGAGCTAAGCCACACTTACAGCAGGTAACAGGTGCAGAGTCATACATGCAGCGGGTCACGGATGCAGCTGTTTACAGAAAAGTACCACATACAGTGGGACCCACATAATCACACATGCCAGGTCACTCTCTTACCTTGCAAGTTGCAATCAAAGTAGTTGAGTTGTCACTGGAAGAGTTGGGCCTGTAGCAGCTCCGCCCTCCTATCTCCCATCATGATGCTTGTAGGCTGGAGGATTATACAATTCAACACTTCCCCACTGCCCACTACTACTGCCAATTACATGGCATGACACAGGCAAAGAGAAGCAGAATCCAAGGAGGCAGTCTGTGCTCTCCCTGCCCAATGTGCCAATGTGTTGATATATATCGGCCAGCGGTAGTGGGCAGGGGAGTAGCCTTATGGGGTCACTGTTTGAGTCTGTAAGAGAGTGCCCTTTGTGCCCCTCCTTAATATTCCTGTGAGTCACATAATATTGGATGATATGTGATACGGTAGATCCTCATGTACTAATTATTTTAGCTTTTATGTTACACTATCCATAATAGTATGGCCAGAAAAGCAGCTTACTGCTTTCTAAAACTAAAACCATAAAAATGAAAAGCACAAGAACAGTAATTCCATTTTCATTATAAGTCATGTCTTACAATATATAATTTCCTTATGCAACATAGAAAGCAGTCTGCTTAGAACTGCTGACCTCTGCAATATTCTAGTAATCTGGATGGCAACTCAGGAGTTAAAGGATTATGAACATTTCCAGTTGGTGTTGCACTTTGTTATATAATTGCAGGAAATCCCAAGTACACTGCCAGCAGGTGCAGATAAGCCTCAAAGCTCTTGGGCTAAGCTGGATGGATGGGAGTAAATATACAGAAATATGTTTTGTGCATTTGTGGACCGGTACTTTCAAGTGTACTGCGCTGCATTATAACAACATAGATATGTATCAATATACCAGTTGCACTCACAACAATACTATTCACTGCCAATTGTTTAAGAATATGTAGGTTAGACAAAAGAGTTTAGAGTAGCAATTAATAATATTATTATTATTATTATTATTATTATTTTTATTATTATTCGGCAATGGATGATAAGATCTGACAGAGCTATAGTTTGTTTAAACTTAAATATGATTTTTTTCAGCTAGAAAGCATGTCTATTATATGCCAGACACACAAGGAAAACATACTATAGCACACTGATGCTAAATGACAGCAATATGTAATTCATCAAACTGGATGTGGTACTTCAAGAGCAGAATAGGGTTCACAGAGGGCAACGGCAATGAGGATGCTGCAAACCAGTGACAGTGGCTAGTGCACACTGCAGCGGCGCATGTAGGGGGGGTTTCTGAGTACCCAGAAACACACCCCCCCCCCCCCAGGAGTCTAAGTGCCCTAGGCTGAAAGCTGAGGGTCCCCTATTTCCATGGGTACAAGAATTGTAAAAATCGGCCCTTGGGAACCAGAGATATCTGACTTCAAAGCAGTGGTCCCCATCCAAGCCTGTTAATTGTTCTTCCCAGTCAGATATTTCAGGTTCTGTCTGATTTAGCATTTTTCTGATGGTATATTCCAAAAAACTCTCCCCCTTTGATGGACACTAGTAGCTTTTCTCCATTGTTCCCAGAACCAGAGATATCAGCCTTCCAGCAGCTGGTTACTGCTCCAGCTCCACACAACTGGTATGTAGTTTTATATTCTCATTGGCAGATTGCTCTGTCCCCTGAACTCTCACCCCCTAGTCCCCAATACCATTTGGTAGGTGGGATTCTCTAGTTTTTAATTCCATTAAAATCTAAGAAATCTATTTCCGGGAACTAGAGATATCTGCAGTCAAGCAAGCTGTCCTCCCACCAGAAAATTATGAATAATAAGCCCACTCCACTATACACCCCTCCTCTGCGTATTAAACATCCTCTACCACCCTGGAAGTTATGTATCAGGGCCCCTTCATTCAGCCCAATGCCCCCATCTCCCACCATCTGTGCAGTAAAGGGGTAATTAGTGGAAATTACTGATCCAGGCCCTACATGAGCGGTTGATGTAATACCCCCTACCACCTGGGGGACATCAAAGCCTCCCCCATCCCTACCGCTGGAGGATCGATAGATGCCCCAATACATTGCTATGCCCAGGGGTCTACACTGCTGTTAACGCCACCTGTATGTATGTATGTATGTATCTATCTATATATATATATATATATTTTTTTTTTATTATTATTATTTATATACATTTGGTCTATCTATAATACTTTAACAGACCCGGCATGTACTGGGTCACCTAAGTGTCCATCTTAGTGCTTTGCTCCGCCCCTCTGGAAACCGCCTTCTGAAAAACCTGCGTTTGCCACTGCACTGGGAACTGAAAGAGGGGATCGTGCAGACAGGGCTTCCAGGAATTTTGGGGCCGGGAATTCATTTCCAGTCGCCCCCCCTCACTTGACTTCCCGTAACCCGGCTCCTGCTCCCCCATCTCCTCTTCCGCTTAGCTGCAGCCGGGAGTCACAAAGCGCAGGCTTCTTCAACTCGGGATGCCAGTGGCCAATTGAAATGCAGCACCGGCTGGTGAGCCAATCAGAGCGGCTGCCAGTATGCAAGTTCTGATTGGCTCAAAAGCCAGTGCAGCATTTTACGTGGCTGCCGGCGTCCTGGGTTGAATAAGCCTGCACTCCGGGACCTGTTTGTACAGCACACATTTAGCATAGCGGAGGCAGTCGGGGGGGGGGGGGGGGGGGGTTGCAGTGGGAAAAATGAGCTGTACCCACAGCACCCCCCTATTGGCGGCCATGGGTGCAGACTTGGGCCTGGCAAAGGGGCTGCTGCAGACAGGGGACAAGCAGAGATGCTGGCATACACTGGCTTTAGACAGAGAGACTGGCACAGACAGGAAATTATCAAATGTCACAGATTGTGAAGACCTATATAACAGCACTTGGAGAGGATCATTTAAAAGCAGGATTAAATAAAGCCTATATTAAACCTATAAGATCATATCACAGATATTAAACTAAAATGTATGTATTATAATAATAATATAATCAATGAATGTTAAAACATAAATATTAGCAACAATGTTTGAATTTGCTACAATGCAACATCAAGCACCACACTGCAATAACATGCAGATAAAACTCTGAAGATGGAAGTCTGCATAATTAGGAAATTAGTAGACATATTCCCACTGAGGAGAGACCTGATGCTCAGTTGGACATAAGCCTGTTTGTGGAGTGTATTTCCTGTATATATATTCTTACAGTATGCTATATTGGCATAACAGTTTTAGTGTGTGCACATCTGATGTTTCTCAGTTATAATAAGAAATATAGTCCATGTTTATATATATATATATTTCTAGAAGAATAGACAAGAGCGCTCCATAGTGCAATATATCAAAGTATTTATTTCTTAAAATGAAATTTCTCCATACAGATAGATAAAATCACGTACCACACTGGGCGGTCTTAACCACCGCAGGAATAACAGCATAAAAATCAGTCGGAGCGGTTACACTCTCACGTTTAAGGAAGTCCAGCTCCCAGACGCGTCCAAAGGAAAGGTGGGCAGACTGCAACGCCAGGCCACGCCCCAACGCGTTTCGTATTCACGTACTTCGTCAGTCTGCCCACCTTTCCTTTGGACGCGTCTGGGAGCTGGACTTCCTTAAACGTGAGAGTGTAACCGCTCCGACTGATTTTTATGCTGTTATTCCTGCGGTGGTTAGGACCGCCCAGTGTGGTACGTGATTTTATCTATCTGTATGGAGAAATTTCATTTTAAGAAATAAATACTTTGATATATTGCACTATGGAGCGCTCTTGTCTATTCTTCTAGAAATTGCTCCACCTGTGGGATTCAGGTGCCTCTGGAGCAGCCGGGTCAATTGAGATACCCTGAGTGCATTTGAAAGAAACACTGAACGGGACTATTAACCCTCACTGCTGTGGAATAACCACGTGTTCTTTGGTACACCAAGGTTTCTCTTGCGCACTTATTTCCTTTGTTATATATATATATATATATATATATATATATATATATATATTTGGAGAGGAAATATAGAACCATGCGCTTAGGACAGTCCTCGAACACCAGTTGTCCAAACACCCTATTCAGGGTATCAACGGCACCAAACTGCCAATTTCTACATTTCTTATATATATATATATATATATACACTCGCCAACTGGCACTCGCCAACCGGGTCAGTGACCAACCCGAAGCGCAACACTTTCTTGAGAAAAATCATTCACTTAGCAGCTTGCGCTACCGCATGATCGATCAGGTCGTTAAACCGCATCGTGGTGGTGATCGCAATAAAATGTTGTTAAAACGGGAGGCAGAATGGATACATCGGCTTGATGTAATCTCGCCCAGAGGGCTCAACGAGTATCTGTCATTTGCATCCTTTTAAATACCATTTTTTCTATATGCCTTGCTTTCGCTATAATATGACATGCTTTACTGGTATTATGCACACTTTTGTAATATATGTTTTTGTATATTTTTTGTAAATTTCTTGTATATCATGTACACTCTTTTGTAAATTGTATGTAAATGCAATTACACCTGTCAGTATGGATACACCCATGCCGGCCGGGTGGGGAGACGCCGCCGGACACCTCCTCCACTTCACGCATTTTCACGTAACGTAAGGTCTGTAACTTGTTTGCTTCACTTATATCCTGACGATAGTGCCAATAAATAGAGCACTGAAATGTTGATTTCACCAAAACACTGTACTGTTGTTTCTTTATTGTATAGCTGAGTGCCGCACCTACTTCGTTGAGATAGCCGGCACTCCTTTGCTTGAAAGGATATAAACTGCACCAGGTGCCCTCCTCCGCTCAAACCCATATCCAGGGTGGCATACATACATTCGTCATAGGCGGCACTCTGATGTCTTTCACAAGGAATTAAGACCACACAGGTTTCATCAAGATTTTTTGAGATTTATTCTCATCATCAGGATAAGACATTATTATTATTATAAGTAAGGTATTATAAGTTATACGTTTCGGCTTCACTGCATTAACCCCTTCAGTGGTAAAAAAAATTTAAGGAGCGCTCCCCACTGGATGAGTTTTGGGGAGCGCTCCCTAAAAAAAACCCACCACACTCTCCCTGGGTCCGGGCAGCGCCACTGAACTGTGAATCAGCCGCTGCCCATCCCTGCTCCCTGCCACCCCATCCCTGCTCCCAGCAGCTGGCTTGTCATAAGCCGGTGCCGGACAAGACAATACAAAAGCCGGAGGGGAGGAGGAGGCGCCGCAGAGGGGAGGGAGCCGGGCAATGCCGAAGCTGCCTGAGATCAGTGAGTAGTAGTAGTACGTTTATTTATAAGGCGCCGCAAAGTGTCCGCAGCGCCGTACATAGCAAACAAAAAACAAATTACAAGGTAACGTACAGGGTGTGTTGAAAAATACAGTATGAATAGGGGTATAGCTGGTAGAACTAAAATCAGCATCAGTTCAGAAGTAGGTGTCAAAATTGTCGAGGAGACTGAAGATGAAGAAGAGGAAGGGAAGAACAGGATAGTAGCACAGGTGAGGTAAAGAGGTAGGGTGAGTACGTGAGGAAGGAGGACCCTACTCATAAGAGTTAACAGACTAAAAATAGGTGGGTGGACGAACGAAAAACAATAGGATAAGTAGGAACGGAGGGGAACGGAGGCAGGATAGGAGGATCAAAAGAGGTTAGGAGGAGGGATTGGCTAGTCGAAAAAAGTGGGTTTTGAGAGAGCGCTTGAAGGAGGTAAGGGAATCAGAAAGCCTGATGGGTGGCGGGAGGTTGTTCCAGTGCAGGGGGGCAGCGCGAGAGAAGTCTTGGACACGGGAGTGGGAGGAGGTGATTAGGTGAGAGGTCAGTCGGCGGTCAGCGATGGAGCGAAGAGGACGGGAGGGAGTGTGGATAGAGATCAGTGAAGAAAGGTAAGGAGCGGTGGAGGAGGAGAGAGCCTTGTAGGTGGTGGTGAGGAGTTTAAAGAGAACTCGGAAAGGAATGGGGAGCCAGTGAAGAGATAGACAGAGGGGGGAGGCGGAGGTAGAGTGGCGGGAGAGGAAGATGAGCCTAGCAGCAGCGTTAAGAATGGATTGGAGAGGGGTGAGTTGGGAAAGAGGTAGCCCGGAGAGAAGGATGTTGCAGTAGTCAAGGCGGGAGATGACAAGAGAATGAATGAGAATTTTGGTCGCGTCAGTGGAGAGGAATGGTCTGATGCGTGAGATGTTGCGTAGGTGAAAGCGGCAAGACTGTGAGAGAGCATGAATGTGGGGGGTGAAAGAGAGGGAGGAGTCAATGATGACACCGAGGCAGCGCGTTTGGTCGGTGGAGGTGATCTCTGTTTCACCAATGCTGATGGAGATAGTGGGAGAAGAGGGGATGTTCGGGGGATGGAAGATTAGAAGTTCAGTTTTAGCCATGTTTAGTTTCAGGAAGCGTTGGGTCATCCAGGCTGAGATGGCCGTGAGGCATTCGGAGACCTTGGACAGGAGTGATGGGGATAGGTCGGGGGAGGAGAGATAGATTAGGGTATCATCTGCATAAAGGTGGTAATGAAAACCATAGGAGCTGATGAGGGTGCCCAGAGAGGTGGTGTAGAGGGAGAAGAGGAGAGGGCCAAGAACTGACCCTTGGGGAACACCGACTGGCTGCGGGGTAGTAGGAGAGGAGGAGCTTGGAGTGAAGACGGAGAAGGAGCGATCGGAGAGGTATGAGGTGAACCAGGAGAAGACCATGCCAGTGATGCCAAAGGAGCGGAGGGTGTTGAGCAGGAGAGGGTGGTCAACAGTGTCAAAGGCAGCCGACAGATCAAGCTGGATGAGGATAGAGAAGAGGCCTTTGGATTTAGCCAATAGTAGATCGTTAGTGACTTTGGTCAGGGCAGTTTCAGTGGAATGTAAAGGGCGGAACCCGGATTGGAGGGGGTCTAGAATGGAGTTAGCAGTAAGGTGGCTTAGGAGACGATTATAGGTCAGACGTTCTAGGAGCTTGGAGGCAAAAGGGAGGAGGGAGATGGGCCTGTAGTTGGATGGAGAGTTGGGGTCCAGATTTGTTTTTTTGAGAATTGGGGAGACAAGAGCGTGTTTGAAGGAGGAAGGGAAGATCCCAGAGGATAGGGAAAGATTAAAGAGGTGAGCCAGGTGAGAGCAGACTGACAGACTGAGACGACGGATAATATTGGAGGGGATAGGATCGAGCAGGCAGGTGGAGGGAGAAGCGGATTGAAGGATAGAGTGGACTTCAGCAGCAGTGGTGGGGTAAAATGAGGACAGGGGTTGGAAGGAGGGGAGTGGAGATGTAGGAGGGGAGGAGGGAGAGGGTGAGGTCATGGCAGCAGTGATGGCAGTACTGAGAGAGGAGATTTTGGTTGAAAAGTAGGTAGCAAAATCAGCGGCTACAATGGAGGACGGAAGAGCTGGAGGGGGGGGGGGGAGAGCAAGGAGTTGAAGGTGGCGAAGAGCCTGCGAGGATTGGATGATTGGGAAAGGATGAGGGACTTAAAGTAGGATTCCTTAGCCAGAGCAAGGGCAGAGCTGAAGGAGGAAAGAATGAATTTGAAATGGAGATAATCCGCAAGGGAGCGTGTTTTCTTCCAGAAGAGCTCAGCAGTTTGAGAGCACTTTTTAAGGAATCGGGTAATAGACGAGTGCCACGGTTGGGGGTTGGAGCATCGAAGGGGATAGAGGAGGAAGGGCAGGCAGAGTCCAATGCCGAAGATAGGGTGTCATTATAGAGGGAGGCGGCGAGGTTCGGGCAGGACATGAGGGCGATTGGGGCGAGAAGAGGACACAGCGTGTTTGAGAAGGCAGCAGGATCAAGTGTGTTGACATTATGCCGTGAGACAATGCGCTTGGGAGGGGGGTGGGAGAGGGGGAAGCAGTGAGGGAGGAGAAGAGGTGATGGTCAGAAAGAGGAAAAGCCGAGATAGTGTAGTCAGTAAGGGAAGAAGAGCGAGAGAAGACGAGATTGAGGGAGTGTCCTTGGATGTGGGTGGGAGAGGTAGTCCACTGAGATAGGCCCAGAGAGGAGCAGAGAGAGAGGAGTTTGAGTGAACTCTGCCCGGCTCTAAACAGTGGCAATCCCGAGAATTTTCCGGGCTTGTCAGACTGGGCACTGAGGCACAGCCTGGAAAATTCGCGGGATTGCCACTGAAGGGGTTAAATTACTCTGAGTGCTGCACCTACGCTCTGTATGTCTGTCCCTCTGTGAGGGCACCGGAGGCCGCCTACTTGTTATTCACTGGGAGTTCCGGACCCAATACACACATATTTATATATACACTGCATTTCACTTTGAGTTCTGTTCTGTCAGTTGTCCTAAAGAAGGGGCGCAATGCTCCGAAACTGTTGACAAATGTATGCTGACGTTTTCTTCACTTGAATGATTTGAATACAGTTATCACTTTTTTGAGAGTGCTGCCTCCTGTTTTCATTTATTTGGACATTCGCTTCCATATATTATATATATATATATATATATATAATATATATATATGTATATATATACATATATACATACATACATACAGATGATCCACAATCAGCGCAAAAGAGTCCAATAATTATATGATCCGTCTTTGAATCAAGGTCCACATGGAGTGCAGCTGTACTCCGTTTGGTGTTTCACCAAACACCACAGTTTGCAGACATATAGGAAAAAAACAAAAATCGCACCAATGAGCCAGTATGAAAGTACAAATTTACTATAATAAAAAGTTTACATACATGTAGGATTAGAATAGCAGATATGCGATCAAATAAAAACCAGCACGGCAGTAGTCAATGGTCAATGGTCCTCACTCAGACACTTAGCGATAAAGTGGCTGGACTTCTGCGGCCAGGCTCGGAAGGATCGGGAGAGGACACAATGTCAGCAGAATAGCGTCAACGTCGACCAAGGAAAGCACCAACGCGTTTCGTCAGCTTGTGACTTCTTCACAAGCAGACAAAACTATCCGCTAACTATCCGCTACGCTCAGTGTAGCGGTGAAGGAAGGACAAGGTTTAATCCAGGTCAACGTTTCGGGGTCTTCCCCGTCATCAGGACAAACAATAGCAGACTATTGTTTGTCCTGACGATGGGGGAGACCCCGAAACGTTGACCTGGAATAAACCTTGTCCTTCCTTCACCACTACACTGAGAGTCCCCGAGTGCCCATTTCTTCCCTGCTCTATCTATCTATCTATCTATATATATATATATACATATATATATATATATATATATATATACACGGGCGGAAAATAAAGCGGCACTAGGAGACTGGTATAGAAAATCTATTGTGGCATAAAATACACAGTGTCCGACGTTTCGGGGACAGCGGCCCCTTTATCAAGGTGTGTGAATAAAGGGGGCCGCTGGCCCCGAAACATCAGATACTGTGTATTTTATGCCACAATAGATTTTTTTATACTAGTCTCCTGGTGCCGCTTTATTCTTCGCCCGTATTCATCTCTCCATTGAGGGCACAGGAGCAGTTGCAAACAAAGCAGGAGTGCCGGACCGTCTTCTACTATATATATATATATATATATATATATATATATATATATATATATATATATATATACATACACACACACACACACACACACACATATATATACACACATATATATATACATATATACACACACACACATCTGTTTAGGAGCTCCCATCACAGATCCTATCCAGGCATTATTCCCAGTTCCCAAGTCTTTTGTGTCGCATCACCTACTTGTAGGCACTGAATTCTCGGTTAAGATGGTAGCCGTTTATCGTTTAAATCCTGTATGAGGTAGATCATCTTGTGGCAACTGCCACCTGTACCATTTTAAAAGCCTTAATTCCTTATGAGGCATGCCAGCTTAATGTCTTTTAACCCCTAATGAAGTCTGTGTAAGGCGAAACGTGTAGGGTTCGACTTATCTTTAATCATCTTGAATCAACTGATGTGGATTTTGAAATTTTAATGATTTTTAATAAAAACATTAATTTTATGTTCATCAGTTGTGTACATTTCGCCATACCTGATTAAACGATTGGTGAAAAGTCACAAGGTGGTGGATTACACTAGCACTCTCTATCAACACACAATCAAGTAGCTGGCCATTATTTTATACATTTAGATCTATGGTACCCACATATTCTACAAGGAATATTTCAGGCATTCAAACCAATCCCAGCCCAAGAGGAGTTTACAATCAATGCTTGCTATCACATGTGTGTACACATATACCAATTAACCTACCAATATATTTTTGGAAGGTGGGTGGAAACCAGAGAACCAGGAGGGAACACCTGTAATCACAAGTTGAACATACAAACTCCACACAGATGGGCCATGACTGAGCCTCAGTGCTGTGACATAGGCCCTTATTCAGATCTGATGGCAGTACAAATTTGTTCTCAAAATGGGCAAAACCATGTGCACTGCAGGTGGGGCAGATGTAACATGTGCAGAGGGAGTGACATTTGGGTGGGGTAAGGGGAAAAAGACCAGGAACAGGACAATGGCAGCACTGGCTGGGTACACCTCTGTGGAGTGTGACCATGGAGTGTGCTGAAACTGAAATCTAAATTGCAGTGTCAAAATAATGCAGCCAGTATTTACCCTGCACAGAAACAAAATAACTCACACAAATCTAACTCTCTCTATACATGTTACATCTGCCCCACCTGCAGTGCACATGGTTTTGCCCATTTTGAGAACAAATTTGTACTGCAATCAGATCTGAATAAGGGCCATAGTAATACTAACCATTATGGCATATCTGCTGCCTATTATCAATATCTATAACTAGATCAGCACAGTGTAGGTATTTTATTGGTAAATAGAAGTAGTTTTAATGCACCCACACATTCTTTATCTGTAGATCTTAATTTAATTGCCCTTGTATACTCCCTAGACAGAATATAACTCTCAATTAGACAAAGCTAACAATGCCCTTAGCAAACACACTTTGTTATGTGACTAGAACAGTGCTTCTCAACCTCGGTCCTCAAGGACCCCCAACAGTGCACTTTTCTATGTCTCCTGGCAGTTGCACAGGTGCACTCATTATTCACTGACACATTTTAAAAGATCACAGGTGGAGCTAATTAATTCACCAGTGATTCTGTGTGGAAAACGTGCACTGTTGGGGGTCCTTGAGGACCAAGGTTGAGAACCACTGGACTAGATCACATTGGACCACAAAGCACCTTATTCTCTGGACATCTGGCTGGAGTACCAATAAGCAATGATTTTACTCAATCTCCTTTATTAAATTCATTTTGTCCTATGAATGGTTTGTTCTTTGTCTGTTAATACCCAGTCTCCTCTTATTACTGTTATTTATAAATTGTAGAGCAATACAGAATATACTGCCGCTATATAAATCCATATTATATGTAATAAAGGAGGTAGTTACTTGAATCAGATGCTCATTGTTAATGTTGCTGTGAGAGACCCACAAAATATCCATTTTTGGGTGCAATAATTATCTAACTTCAACTAATTGACTTGGCTGAATTTGTATTTACTCAGGGCCGAAACTAGGTGTTTCGGCGCCCGGGTCGGCAGTCATTTGGTCGCGGGGGAGAAGGCAGTGCTTGGAGCCGACGCTCTTCCATCAGTGTGAACGGGAACTGGGTCACTCCACCCGATTAACCCGGTAAGAACCTTGCTTTTTTTTAACAGTTTGTAATACGGGGTTGCTAGGCCTCGTAAGCCCTTTTAAACCCCTTTCACATTGCAGCTTGAACACAGTATATAGCCGTTTTTTTACAGTTTTACAATGGAAACAGCTGCAGTGTGAAAGCTCCATTGTCAGTTTACCGGTTACAGAATACATGATCCCTGCCCACAAGCAGGAAAAAAACATTTAAAATGACATTGTATGGCTTTCTATGGGTGAAACGGGTTGAATCTGAAAGGTACAAAAACGGTAATGAAACGGCAATATACCTTTTACAACATGCAATATGAAAGGGGTTTAACTGGCTTTTGACCCATTTTAAGACACGTTTACAAAAACGGGTTGACAGCAGGTTTGCAATGTGAAACCAACTATAGATTGCACCTATTAACAGGTCGAACCAGTAACAAACCGGCATGAACCCAGTAATTAGGTGTGATCTGAAAGGGGTAATAGTGACAAAACACTTTGCTTATATCTATAACTAGGTGATTCATCGCGCCCGTAAGCTCTTCACACCGTCGTAAGGGGCTGCGCCCCCTTAATTTGTGAACGTTTGTATTGTGAGACATATGGTTAAAATTGTATGAAAGATGCCTGTATTGCAACTTGAGTTATAGGTGAAATGTGTTAAATAGAGAGCATATGATGTGGAAGGGGGTGTGTATTGTTTTATTTAATTAAAAAGCGGGGTACTCTTTACCTAGCACGGCGCCCATCGCAGTCATCGCGGGCATTGAATGCACTAAAAAATTGGGTGCGACGCGACCGACGCGATGTCCGCGATTTCCCATAGGGACCAATGTTAAATTTCTCAATTGACCCGATTTTTCTGTTCAATGCCTCAATTGACACGATTTTTCCATAGGAATCAATGTTAAATGGCCCACAGAGGCCAAATAGCCACCCTGAAGTGTGAAATGGCCCCCACAATTGTTAACGCCACCCTACGATCAACGTGAACCCGAAGCGTGGCGAGCGCGCGAGGGGCGGCGGTACGCGTCCTACGACCTTTTCATACCCCCACTATCCACGTCGGCGTGGAGTTGAGAATAGAATAGTGTGGCGAGCGCAGCGAGCCACTGAGCCCGAAGCGTGGCGAGCGCAGCGAGCCCCGCGAGGGGACGAGGATACCTGTGAAGCCCGCGAAGGGACGCGTTTACCTGTGAAGGTATCCGCGTCCACTCGCCACGCTTCGGGCTCGGTTGCTCGCTGCGCTCGCCACACTATTCTATGCTCAACTCCACGCCGACGTGGATAGTGGGGGTATGAAAAGGTCGTAGGACGCGTACCGCTGCGCTCGCCACGCTTCGGGTTGACGTTGATCGTGGGGTGGCGTTAACAATTGTGGGGGCCATTTCACACTTCAGGGTGCCTATTTGGCCTCTGTGGGCCATTTAACATTGTTTCCTATGGAAAAATCGTGTCAATTGAGGCATTGAACAGTAAAATCGGGTCAATTGAGAAATTTAACATTGTTCCCTATGGGAAATCGCGGGCATCGCGTCGCACCCGATTTTTAGTGCATTCAATGCCCGCGATTTTTTTACCTGCGATGCCCACGATCAAAATCGTGGGCGCCGTGCGAGGTAAAGAGTACCAAAAGCGGTTACAGAGAAAGATGTACATTGATAGTGTGGATGGTACAGTGACATTTGTGGGGGGGGGGGGGGGGGGGGCTGTGTGTGCATGTTGTTTAGGTGTGTGTGTGTGTGTGTGTGTGCAATAGTATAATAGGGTGTTTTTGAGTCACCGGCTCCCCACTGGCGGAGGTCACGACACAGGAAAACAGGAGGCTGGGTAGTGATAGGGGTGTGTGGGAATAAGGGGGACTAAAGAGGAGGGTGGGAGATACTGTGTAGCTTCTGCCAGAGGGTGAGGGTCCAGCGTGGCAGTACAGGATGGTGGCCCTGAGTCAGTGTCTCCTCCTACTGGGTGGGAGTTAGGGTGCATGAGAGCAGGAGGCTGGGCTATGAGGCATGATAGGGGCATGTGGGCAAAACAGCGTCAGCGACTCCCCAGTGATGGAAGTTATGGTTCAGGAGAGCAGGAAGCTGGGTAGTGATAGGAGTGTGTGAGTATACGGGGGACTAAAGAGGGGCTTAGGGGTGCCGTGAATTGTGGGAGGGGCACGGCGGGTGCCGTGAATCAAGGGAGGGAGGGGGCGCAGGTGTCCGCAAATCGCGGGAGAGGGCGGGGGTCCGCAAAGCGCGGGAGGGGCCGTGAATCGCGCGAGGGGGGGGTTGCGAATTACGGGAGGGGGGGTGCGCGGGGGTGACGTGAATCGCAGGAGGGGGGTGCGCGGGGGGTCCGCGATTTGCGGGAGGGGGGGCACGGGGTGCGATGAATCAACCTAGTTGGTTATATATTCTTGTAGAAGGATGGTAGGATGTTGCTGTCATTCAGAATGCATTTACATAAACAGTAATAGTAGCAGTAAAAGATCTGACTTAAAGCACCTACAGTAAAACAGAACAGGTGTTATATATTATACAAAGAATTGGTTGATGATGTCTAGGTTGACGTGCACATAGTTGTCACTGTTGTCACTGTTGGCGCGAATCGTGGGAGGGGGGGTCGCAGGATGCGGCGAATCACAGGAGGGGGGTGTGTCACGGGGTGGGGCCGCGAATCGCGGGAGTCGCTGGGGGTGCCACGAATTGTGGGGGGTGTGCTGCGAATCGGGGAGGGTGCCGCAAATCGCCACAAGAAAAAATCAACACAGAAAGGTCAACACATGTAAATGTTGACATAAGTGTGCCACTTCATTGGTGTCCATGTCGACACATGAGAATGAATATGAAAACATTAAAAAAGTGAAAAATAAATCTTCAAAAGCTCATGTCAACCTTTTTCATTGTCGACCATAGCCATGTCAGTGTTTTGCATGTGCCATTTAATCGTGGGGTTGCCGTGAATGGGGGGGTGGGGGTGTCTGCAAATTGCGTGGGGGGGGGGGGTCGTGGGGGGTGCCGCGAATTGCGGGGGGGGGTCGTGGGGGGTGGGTGACGCGAATCGCGGGAGGGGGGTCGCGTGGGGGGGGTTACCGCGAATCACGGGAGGGGGTCGCTGGGGTGCCGCAAATCGCCACAAGAAAAAATCAACACAGAAAGGTCAACACATTAAATGTTGACATAAGTGTGGCACTTCATTGGTGACCATGTCGACACATGAGAATGAATATGAAAGTACGGATTATTACCTGTTAGTACGATTTCCTCTACTCCTCCATGGCAGCCAACCTCTGGGTTCTCTCCCTATAGGTAGTTATCTGGAAAGGAACAAAAAAGACACCTCCCCTATATAAGGCCTGCCCCTTCCTAGGCTCAGTGTCTTTCAATTATACAGCTTAAACATAACATATACATATATAGACTTTTTTTTTTTTTTTTAAGTTGCTCTTGGGCGGGAATAATGCTGCCATGGAGGAGTAGAGGAAATCGTACTAACAGGTAATAATCCGTACTTTCCTCTACCTCCCCATGGCAGCCAACCTCTGGGTAATACCCTAGCAGTTACTTCACTGGGAGGGTTTCAACTTTATAGTAACTTAATAATAACTTGTACGTTACCGTATATACATAACAACATGTAAATAATACCACCAAATGAAAAAAAGGATACGAGGTTCTTTTCACCTCCTCTCCCTTGTCATTGACTTTTTTTCTCTTATAGCGCCACTGCGCTAAGAATCCTTCTTACAAACTTTGCATCACTTTGATGACCCTACATCCACTCTGTAGTGTTTGGTGAAGGTGTGTGCTGAGGCCCAACATGCCGCCTTGCACAGTTCTTCCATTGAGGCAGCGCCCCTTTCTGCCCATGACGCCGCTACTGCCCTTGTAGAGTGCGCCTTTATGCCTTCAGGCGGATCTATCTTCTTAATCCTGTACGCCTCTGCTATACATGACTTGATCCACCTGGCTATAGTTGTCTTGGTGGCTCCCATGCCCTTGTTTTTTCCTTCAGATATTACAAAAAGTCTCTTGGTCTTCCTCCATGGTTCCACCCTCTTCAGGTATATTAGTATAGCCCGTTTGACATCCAATTTATGCAACCTAACCTCCTTTTCATTCACCGGCTTGTCGCAAAAAGTGGGTAGCACTATCTTCTGATTTACATGGAATTGCGACACTACCTTTGGTAAGAAGTTAGGGTTCGTCCTTAGGACCACTTTGTCGTCGAACACATTCAGAAATGGCTCTTCAGCCCAAAGAGCCTGCAACTCTGACACCCGCCTTGCGGATGTTATTGCTACCAGGAATGCCACCTTTAGTGACAACATTCTGGTGGACACTTGCTCCAGTGGCTCGAATGGTTCATTTAACACCATGTTTAGATCCCATGGCGCCATGGGTCTGTGGAATGAAGGTCTTATTCTCTTCGATGCTTGCAGGAACCTCTGAACATACTTGTTATCCGCAATTCTAATGTCCAGCATGGCTCCTAAAGCCGCTACTTGTACCTTTAAAGAGCTTACTGAGAGGTATCTCTCCAGCCCTCTGCAGGAAATCCAGTACAGAAGTGACCAGCTTATGGTTTTTATCTTCCCTCTTGCAGAGTTCTGTATATGCCTTCCATATCCGGTAATACGTCTTAGACGTAGAATGTTTTCTAGCCTTTAACAGTGTATCCACGACCTTTCTGGAAAACCCTCTTGCTACCAAGTTTCTTGTCTCAGCAGCCACGCCGTCAGATTCCAGTGGTCGGGCTGCCTCTGTACGTGAGGTCCTTGTCGTATCAGGTTTTCTATGTCCGGTAATTCCCAAGGAGCATCCACCGCCATCCTGACCACCTTGGCAAACCAGGCTCGCCTCGGCCAGTAGGGCAGGACTGCAATGACTGTCATCCGTTCCTGTTGGATTTTGTTTAACAATCTCGGTATTACTGGGAATGGGGAAAAGACGTATGCCAGGCCTGTTCCCCAACTGGCGGTTAGGGCGTCCGCCTGCCATGCCCCTTGTTCCCAGTGCCTTGATATAAATTTTTTTGCCTTTGCGTTGTGCTTGGTGGCCATTAGGTCCACCTGCGGGACTCCCCAGTGGCTTGTCAGCATGTCGAATATTTGTGGGGACAATTCCCACTCTCCTGGTCTTATTGACCACCTGCTTAGGGCATCCGCTCGCTGGTTCTCCTTCCCTGCGATAAACACTGCAGACAGGCTTTGGACATGTCTTTCTGCCCACTGGAGTATGCTTGCCGTCTCCTTCATCAGTTCTCGGCTCCTTGTACCGCCCTGGCGGTTCACGTACGCCACTACAGCTCTGTTGTCCGACCGGATTACAACTTCCTTTTGCCACTGACTGGCGTCGGTGGTGACTAATATCTGCTCCCTTTTTGCGAATGATCTTCCTTGTCGCAGCCGGTTTGTGTCCATCCACCACCTTAGGTCTTCTTTCGCTTGCTTTGACAAGGAAATCCTTTGCATGGGATTCTTCCCGTCGCCATCCCATTGGGATAAAAAACACCCTTGTAGGTTTCTTGTATGAAATCGGGCCCATTTGGTAGTGTCTTGCGCTGCCGACATGAGGCCTAAAACCTTTAAGCAGTCTCCTGCGCACGCTAGCCTTTTTCTCAGAAGCTTGATTACCTCTGACCTTAGTTTCTCCTGCCTTTCTGGTGTCAATCTGACCCTCATGGCTTCTGTATCTATCACAACACCCAGATACTTTGCGGCTCTTGTTGGTTCCAAGTGGCTTTTCTCCTTGTTTATGAGCCACCCGTGGTGCTTTAGGTACTTCATCACCTTCACTGTATGATCTCTTGCCATTCCTTCTGTCTTCGCCATAATTAGTAGGTCGTCCAAATATGGCCATATTGTCACACCCTCCTTTCTTAAGTTTGCTATGAGGACAACCAGAACCTTTGTGAAGGTTCTCGGGGATGTGGATAGGCCGAACGGCAGAGCCGTAAATTGGTAGGTAATTCCTTTGATTTTGAATCTTAGGTATTTTTGGTGTTGTTGACATATGGGAATATGTAAGTAAGCGTCTTTTAAGTCTATCGTTGTTAGAAAAGACCCCTGTTTGATGTCTGGGAGGATAGACCTTATCGACTCCATTTTGAAGTTTTGTGTCTTGACGTATGTATTGAGTCTTCTCAGGTCCAGGATGGTCCTGAAGCCACCTGTTGCCTTTTTTACCACGAAGAATCTGGAGTGCCAGCCTTGGCCTTCTTGATCCTTGGGTACTATGACTACGACCCCCTGGGAGATTATAGTCTGCAAGCTGCTCATTAGCGCATCCTTTTCCTTCGGGCATTTTGGCACTGGGGACTCTTCCATCCAGTTTCCGGGTTTCATTATGAATTCTATTTTGTACCCGGTGGAGACCACTTCTTGGACCCACCGGTCCTCTGTGGATCGGAGCCAGGCCTGTTTGTACTCTAAAAGCCTGCCCCCGACCCTGTCCCTGGCGTCATTGTGATGACTGCCTGAACGAGAACCTTCCTTCCTTGTTCCTTTGACCTCGAAAGGAACTCCGATTTCCATACCACGGCCGCCTGTAGTTCCTTCCTGGCCTGTAAGTTCTCGCCTCTCTAAATTCTGATTGCTGGAACCTCTGAGATTTATTGAAGGGCTTCTTTGCGCCCCTGTCCTGCGGTAGCCACACTGATTTTCCTCCCGACACTTTTGTGATGATGTCATCGAGTTTTTTTCCGAATAAATACTCTCCCTGAAACGGTAGGAATACTAACTTATTTTTTGATTGGGCGTCTGCAGCCCATGGCTTCAGCCACAGGGCCCTTCTCACTACTGCTGCATTGGCGTTGACTCTTGCTGCCAACCTGACTGCATCTAGTGAGGCATCGCACACGAATTCTATGGCTACCTGCATATTCTGAACAATCTTCAGAAGGTCTGCCCTTTTTATGCCGTCGATCATATCTGACTCTAGGTCCTGACACCACGACCTGAGCACTCTGGAAGTGATTGCAATCGCTGAAGACGCCTTGATCGCTGCCCCTGATGTCACGTGTTGTTTACGCAACCCCATCTCCATTTTACGCTCCATGGAGTCTTTGAATATATTGGCGTCCTCCAATGGGAGCGTCGTTTTCCTGGATATGCGTGCGATAGCAGCGTCTACCTTCGGCGGTTCTTCCCACATCTTTACTTCCTGTGGTTCAAAAGGGTACATTTTATTAACCCTTAGTGGCACCGCCACTTTTTTATCCGGGTGTGCCCACTCGTCTTCTACTACTTCTTTAAGTGTCAAAGACAGCGGGAATGTTTTGGGCTTTTTCTTTTTGTCTCTGAAGAGCAAATCTTGCAGTTTGCCTTCCTCTTGTGCCACGTCAATATTAAGAGACTTGTTCACAAGCGTAAAAAGATTATCCAGCAGGTCTGGATTAAATTCCAGTTCTGCCTTCTCCTGCATCCAGTGGCGGAACTACCGTGGGTGCAGGGGATGCAGCTGCTATGGGGCCCGGCGGCTGGGGGGGCCCGATAGACAGCAAGCACTCCCCTGCACCGTGCTTAGTTTTTTTTTTTTTTAGGGAGCCGCGGCGGCCTGTATTCTGTTGTTCGCTGGAGGGGAGAGAGGCTGAGCAGCAAGCAGACGTAAGGAGCCGGGCGGGGGGATGCATACCTCCCAACTTCTTTGCTTCATAAATAGGAGGGAGGAGGGACTGTCTGCCTAGCGCACTAGCGCAGGCACGGCAGTGGAGTGCTACATTCTCATTCAGTGCTACTGACGGCGATGCGTAGCCGATTCCCAGTAATGTGCGGTGGTGGCTGTGTCCACAGAGAGGTACAGCCACTCACCACAGTAGTCGCCACCTCCTGCTCCCCGCCGGCTGCCGCCTATACCCTATCCTCCCCGCCGCCTACAACCCCCACTCCCATACAGGCTCCTCTTGCTCCAGTCCCCACTAGGAAACCATGGACTGAGCTTCAGGAGTCTGCTGCTACTTTCGCCCGTAGTACTGTCTGTCTCTGCTCTGAAAAGCAGATCGGGGACTGACAGCCAAACTTCTGGAGACAGCGCAGGGGCATTTTGACTTTGCTGCTGTCAGTGAGTGCTCACAGATAGGCAGTCATCCTGATTGGCTGCCTGTACGTGAGCTGTGATTTACTTCAAGAGAGCAGCACATTCAAAATGCTGCTGCGCTGTCTCTACAAGTTTGGCTGCCAGCCAGACTCAGTCAGTACCCAATCTGCTTGAGTCAGAGCAGAGACAGACAGTCCTAGGGGCGGAAGTACCACCGGTCTCCTGAAGCTTAGGAGCTTTGTATCTGGGTCACCAATCTCCTGCTATGCCGCCCGGGGGTCTTTGGGCCTGAGACACCAGTCCCATTTTCCATCACCTGATGGTGGCCCTGCAGCAGCACGCACACCTGCCCCCCATTCCTGCTACTGTTGCATAATTAAATGGACCCCTATGCTCCCACATGCTGGTGTACAGGCCTCTCATACTCCCACACCTGTGAAGCAGAGAGGAGCCGCGGTGACTGAGAAGCAGCGTGGGACAGAAATGCGGTAAGTTTGAAATTGTTGCCTAATGTGTAATGGGCTTTGCGGTGTGTCACTTAATGTGTAATGGGCTTTGTGTGTTTTTCCTAATGTGTAATGGGCTTTGCGGTGTGTCCCATAATGTGTAATGGGCTTTGCGGTGTGTCCCATAATGTGTAACGGGCTTTGCAGTGTGTCACTTAATGTGCAATGGGCTTTGCTGTGTTTCTACTAATGTGTAATGGGCTTTGCGGTGTGTCCCATAATGTGTAATGGGCTTTGCGGTGTGTCCCATAATGTGTAATGGGCTTTGCGGTGTGTCCCATAATGTGTAATGGGCTTTGCGGTGTGTCCCATAATGTGTTATGGGCTTTGCGGTGTGTCCCATAATGTGTAATGGGCTTTGCGGTGTGTCCCATAATGTGTAATGGGCTTTGCGGTGTGTCCCATAATGTGTAATGGGCTTTGCGGTGTGTCCCATAATGTGTAATGGGCTTTGCGGTGTGTCCCATAATGTGTAATGGGCTTTGCGGTGTGTCCCATAATGTGTAATGGGCTTTGCGGTGTGTCCCATAATGTGTAATGGGCTTTGCAGTGTGTCCCATAATGTGTAATGGGCTTTGCGGTGTGTCTCCTAATGTGCAATGGGCTTTGCGGTGTGTCTTATAATGTGTAATGGGCTTTGCGGTGTGTCTTATAATGTGTAATGGGCTTTGCGGTGTGTCTCATAATGTTCAATGGGCTTTGCGGTGTGGCATAATTTGTGAGGGGCATTACCCTTTGAAGCGAGGCCACATACTTTTTTATAGAATCTGTCCATTCTTTATTTTAGAAAATATATATTGGAGGGGCACATTTTTTTCTGTTCACACTAATGGTGGCCACACCCGGCGGGATGCGCACTGGTAGAGACCTGAGTTAGGGGGGGCCCCATTATAATTTTTGCTATGGGGCCCACAAAGTTCTAGTTACGCCTCTGCCTGCATCACTTCTCCTTCCTCAACTTCCTCCTCTGCAGCAGGAGCAGGACCTTCTTCTGAGTCCTCTGAATTAGCAGAATCAATCTCCCTGGGCCTCTTAGCCGACATCTTTGCCAGGTCCTCCTTTGTCACAAAGGTGTCAGCCAATGCCGTCCTAAGCTTTGCCACCAACTCTGTCATTTGTGAAGGCGCCAGCAACTGAGATCCCTTGCAGTTATCACAAACAGACCCTGTGCATTTGTCAGGAAGCGTCTTGTCACAGAGCGTGCACTTAGCCAGATGCATTTTTTTTATGCTTGGCCTTTCCTTCTGCCTTTTCCTTGCTTGCCTCGGACCTGCCGGAGTATACACACTATGAGTGCCTGGCTATCTGCATTGAACACCAGAAAATAAATAAATAAATAAACAAATAAATAAATAACTGCCTTTCCTGCTTACCCAGATTTCGCAGGCTGCTTTCTTTCATCCTTCATAGCTCTAAAGTGTCTGACAGTATCTGCACAAGGATACACACTATGAGCCCATGCATGAAGGTACACAAAACAGCCCTTGCTAACAGCCCAGGGCCTTACCTTGTACTCTATAATCGCCTCCTGCAGCTGCCTTCTGGAGAAGCAGTGGCACAGAATTCTCTCCCCGGGTTCCACAGACCTTCTGCCGGCGTCTCAAACGACAATGGCGCCTTCCATGCGCTTCTGTCGCGTTTTTTATGACACTCGCGTCACCCCCGTGACGCGGTGTCCATCACGTGGGCTCAGGGATCACTGCCCTGTCACAAACATGCGCCCGCGCGACGCGTCACTCACTCCGGAGGGCCGCGCCTACAGACGCGCCCTCCTGTGACACGCGCGGCGTCTGCCCAGAACGCACGGTGTCTACAGCCTGACCCCGGCGCCCTGATGACGCGTGCGGCACCTCGCCATACAGACAGCGCCTGATGACGCGCCCATACTCACGGCGTCCATGCTGCCCAAGACTGTCCTGCACTCCGTTGCGCTCGCCTGAACCCGGGGTAAGCACCTTAACTGCACTAGGCAGCAGGATTGTATTGCAGTCGCCCGTCCCCACTGGGTGGTGGGAGAAGCCCCATTTTCACAAACATAGCCTAGACCCCAACTGCACTAGGCAGCGGAGAAGGCAGCAGCCAACCTCTGGGTAAGCACTCACTACCTGGAAAGGAAAAAAAGAGCCTAGGAAGGGGCAGGCCTTATATAGGGGAGGTGTCTTTTTTGTTCCTTTCCAGATAACTACCTATAGGGAGAGAACCCAGAGGTTGGCTGCCATGGGGAGGTAGAGGAAAACATTCTTAAAATGAAAATTAAATCTTCAAAAACTCATGTCAACCTTTTTCATCGTCGACCATAGCCGTGTCAGTGTTCTGCATGTGCCATTTGATCCTGGGGTTGCTGTGAATCGCGGCGGCTGGGGGGGGGGGTGTCCACGGGAGGCGGGGTGGTGGTGGGGGGTGTGTGCCATGAATTGGGGGAGGGGTGTCGCGGGGGTGGGTGCTGCGAATTGCGGGAGGGGTGGGCGCCAGGGTTTGCAGCTAATCGCGGGAGGGGGGGTCTGCCACGAATCACGGGAGGGGGGGTCAGGGGGGGGGTGCCGCGAATCACGGGAGGGTCGCGGGGGGTGCATGGGTGGGGGGACGCAGGGGGTGGGGTGCCCCGAATCGCCGGAGGGGGGGTCGTGGGGGCTGGGGTTGCCGCAAATCTTGGGGGGGGGGAGGTGCCGTGAATTGCAGTAGGGGGGGTTTGCGGGGGAGCGCGCGAATCGCGGGAGGGGGGCGGCGGGGGGCCCTCATCTGGTGTGTCTGGTGAGTATCTGTGTCTCTGCTGGGTAACATGGGGAGACAGAGGGTGTCTGGCACTGTGCATACCTCCCAACATGACCCATGCCAGGAGGGACACAATGCTCTGCAGATGGACTTTCTTCCTAATGTATGATTACCTCCATCTGTGTTGAACAGGTTAATTGATAGGAAAGGTGCTTCAACACAGGTGATGGCAATCATACATTAAAAGGAAAGTGCAGGAGCAGAGCAATGTGTCCCTCCTATGACTGTGGGCTCACTGGGCTGGTTCTCTGTCATGTGAGTCAGAGGCTCCACCCAGCGTTAGAGGGTCAGACACACTTTGAGTGACAGATGTAGCCAAATATATGAGATAAAGCCGTCAAGACAAAACAAAGTCAGGAAGTAAAAGCAGTGGTTATAAAAAGTCATATGAATGTGAATTCTCTACAGTAATTTGCAGTACTAAGACTGGAATGAAGAGATATCTAAAAATAGACATTCCAAAAGCAAAGGCAGTATGAGTTGTCCTTTGCCAATCAGTCACATTTTGTCTACACCATCTGCAATGTATACCATTCAGTAACCTAAATCCAAAATACAGTATGAAATGATTATTGCAGAAACTAGAACTCAAATGATTTGTGCATGTCATTCTCCTGGCACCTTTCAAACAACTTTATTTGTCAGAAAAAAAGTATAGAAAAGTCCCAAGGCGCAGTCCCGGAGTCCTTGCTGCCACAATATTGATGGAGATTCACTGCAGTTTTTTCTCCTTTGGTCAATTTTGGAAAGAAATAATATTGAAGGCGCTTGACTCCGATGGTAATAGATGGGGAAAGAATATATAGGATAATGGGTCAGTGGATTCTTATTCAGAATCAAACCTGTGTCAGTCCATAGGAAAAAAATAAGGATGCGTACTTTTTACTCACAATTGGAGTGATGTATGTACTCCTATCTGGGTTTCTTTATGACAGGACATAAGATTGTAGTTTGTCTCTGTCACGTTGTCCCTCGTTGCGAGTATCATGCAGATTCAAACAGAGAAACACAAGGGAGGAAGAACCATAATTAAAAGGTCACTGTTTTAAAAAAGCCAGATGGAGGATAGTGGGGACCAATATTGCGTTCCCGACTTACACAAGAGCATATATTCACATGTGCATAAAGGTTTCTTTTAAGTGGGATCACCAAAATTGTGAAGATCTGCCAATATTATGTGCCATAATATTGGCAGATCTTCACAATTTTGGTGATCCCACTTAAAAGAAACCTTTATGCACATGTGAATATATGCTCTTGTGTAAGTCGGGTACGCAATATTGGTCCCCACTATCCTCCATCTGGCTTTTTTAAAACAGTGACCTTTTATTCATGGTTCTTCCTCCCTTGTGTTTCTCTGTTTGAATCTGCATGATACTCGCAACGAGGGACAACGTGACAGAGACAAACTACAATCTTATGTCCTGTCATAAAGAAACCCAGATAGGAGTACATACATCACTCCAATTGTGAGTAAAAAGTACGCATCCTTATTTTTTTCCTATGGACTGACACAGGTTTGATTCTGAATAAGAATCCACTGACCCATTATCCTATATATTCTTTCCCCATCTATTACCATCGGAGTCAAGCGCCTTCAATATTATTTCTTTCCAAAACTTTATTTGTCAGATTTAAACTTGAACATATGACTGTTGTATACAGGATTACCCAGAAGGACTTGTCTTACCTCACAAAATAGGTTTTGTTCATGAAGCTGATTTTGTAGAAAATACCCAGCACAAATGGAACATCATACATCAAGAGCTGTGTTCCGGCCATATGAAAAGTGAATAATTAACACTTAAATCTAGTCAGAGGCTCAAAGAACAAGCACGCAAAACACACATGTATTAGGGTACATTTTGTGATTGCGGCTATTGACTGTCACTTGCGCTGACATATGCAGTTGTTCATATGATTTGTCCAATGTGGCACGTGCAACATCTTGCAGGCCAGTAATGGAAATAGACATGTGCAGCTCCATGAGTGTAGGTGAAGTGGTCCTACTACCCCACCACCGAGCTTCTGATATAGTACAAAAAAACAATATGGAGGTCCCTTCTTGGCCAGCATATAGAAATTGTGCGTATCTGCTGGACATGCATGCTCCAGAGAAAGCTGCACTGTTCCACTCTTCTTGTGGTGACCAGAGAAGATTCAGTGGCATCACCATGACCCTACCTAAACTTGCTATGGGCCCATAACTGCCATGTTCCATGACTGCAGCAGAACAATAACATTCAGACGACAAGTTGTGAGACTCGGGGCTATGTTTGATAAAGTGTGGATTTACAGAAAGTAGAAGTGTTGGACATAGTAACCAAATTCCAGCTATTATCTTCTAGAACAGTGATGGCTAACCTTGACACTCCAGCTGTTGCTGTTGAACTACACATCCCAGCATACTATTTGGCCATGCTAAAACTGAAGCAGGCATGCTAGGATGTGTAGTTCAACAACAACTGGAGTGTCAAGGTTACCCATCACGGTTCTAGAAGGTGCCATATAAATAAGTAGAATCTGACTGGTTGCTATGGGCAACATATTTTTTTTTGGGGGGGGGGGGTGGTTTGTAAACAAAAGTGCATATAGTTCTTTCATCTACAACAACGATTGAATCTTGTGACCGGCTAATTTATCCTGAGGACAAGAACACAGCCATAGTCTATCTGTTATGGGCCCCATACATCAGCAATCACAATTTATGGATTTCCAGATACAGGGATTTTTTGGCCAGATAAATGGATTTTACAATCTATCTGACTTTGCCCACACATTACAGATTTATTTCAGTGATCGGCAGATTTTTCCATCTAAAGATTGCATCTTCATATCTGGAAATTGCCCAATCGATTGCTGTTCATAATGCAAATAGATGAAGAAGACGAATTGGGAATGCCCACACATAAAAAAGATCTGCAGATAATACCAGATTATTAAACATGTTTAAAAACCTGATTAAGCAATCAATTGGTGATTTTGATTGGGATTGCCAAAAGGGGGAGCCCACACATCTAAAATTAATTGTGGCAATCATCTCCATATCTGAAAATTGTCACAATTAATTGCTGATGTATGGGGCCCATTAGGTACAAAACTCATCAGCTGATTTACAGAGCGCAAAAAGCCCTTAAGTTTGAGAAAAATAGTTGCTATTGCATTGTAATATGTAACGTGTTACCTTTAGCCTATGTATTCGGGCCACTGAAAATCCCCATATAGGGAAATGATATAACAAGCACTGAGGGATTACATTCTCAGACGGCAGTACCAGAACTGTAAACCTTTATTTTATTCTATCAAGCATTTTTAATGCAAGCCATTTTATCTATGCTGTAATATATGTAGAATTGGCTCATACGTGCATTAGGGGAAAAAAAATAATAATAATAATTTTACCATTACAGAATAAATTATTGTAATGCAATTTACAGGATCTCAGTGAGGCGGATAGAGACACCTCAATGATAGAAGCAGGATTAACAGATCCTCTTAACCAGAAGAGAGACACTTTGGCAAATGGACAGGGTGTGGATTAATAGGTCGACAATGTCTATTTAAACAGTCATTAGGCTGATAGGGACAATAGGGTGACGTTTCAAAAGATTAACGTGAAAATTTATATATAACTTATTTTGTACCGAATGTATCTTTCCTGTTAGCTGACCACCATCAGTAGAAATTTCTACCCTTGCAGGGTCACTTCTGTTTGTTATTATACCCAATAGAGGATCTCATGGAAACGAAATAAAGCAGATCCTAAATTTGGGACAAAAAAAAACAAAAACACCATTTGTACATCAGCTAATTTTATGTCAACCTTTTGAACCCGTCGACCTATTGACAACTGGACTACAACAAATATAACTGAATGGTAAATCAATAGAACTATATTTGTAAATGGTTCCATATGTTCTTCTCTCTCTATTGGGGTTGATTGTTTTCCCTGGATTAAGCGGTCCTCCATTTTTTTCTTTATATTTTGGCAACATAGCACAATTATTTACACCCCACCTCCCATCCTTTGATCTCTCCCTATAAAGCACAGTGCAACTGCTATTTTTATAATTTGAATATCAGTGAGAAATATTAGTTCTCTGCTGTGTACCTGCAGATAATTAATGCAAACTTAATACAGAACAGCTTAATCCAGAGATCATTGCCCTTAAATGGGTGCACATTACTACATAAATTAAAATGACTACCATGTTTCAGCTTGCATTACTATAAAACATGCAATTCTTTTCATTTTCTGACACAGGTTTGCAATTATTTGTTTAGTTGTTGGATTCATGATTGCTACTTAAGTGATATTCAAACTGTATCTCTTCAAATATATTTCATCTGGTCAGTGATAAATATAATAATACACAAGGTAAATGCAAATGTTGGCAATACTGCACAGGTCTGTTGAATCAGAATGTCTCCAGAAAGAACACCATTATCTAGGTAAGTGGTTCCCAAACTTGGTCCTCACAGGCCACTCGGCTGGTGCTCAAAGTATCACAAACTGTAATTTTAAAAATCCACAGGTGACCTGGAAAACATGGACTGTGTGTGGTCCTAAAGACCAAGTATATGAATCGGTGATTTACTGTAGGTCAATCATTCCCGGACTTATTTTTTTTAATCACGGCGCCCTAGATTATCGGAATTGGTTTCACGGCATCCATAGGCCTAAAGTTTCTTATTGAGAAATTTAGAAAAAAAATATTAAATCAGGTAAATTGTGTTCTATGTCATCGTTACGTTCAGTTATGTGATGAGGGACAAGACTTGCTTACATTTGTTCACTTATGTTATAATTGGAAGCCAATAGCACTGTCCGTTCTCCATAAATACATTGAATTTGTCCTAGACCAACAACCCAAGGCACCCCTGCAAAGGCCACAAGGCATCCCGGGTTCCACGGCACACAGTTTGGAAAGCAAGGATCTAGATATTGGCCTTTATTCTGGTTCACTCGCAAAGGCAAATTCTTTCTCAAATGAACAAAACCATGTGCACTGCAGGTGGGGCAGATGTTACATGTGCAGAGAGAGTTAGGTTTGGGTCAGTTATTTTGTTTCTGTGCAGGGAAAATACTGACTGCTTTATTTTTACACTGCAATATAGATCTCACTTTGAAGTAAATCCCCACCCAAATCTAATTCTCTCTGCACATGTTACATCTGCCCCCCCCCCCCCCCTAGTACACATGGTTTTGTCCATTTGAGAAGGAATTTGCCTTTGCGTGTGAACCAGAATAAGGGCCATTATCTGTGGCACTAGCTCACTGCATCTCCAGCAAACCATACTGTAAAACAGTTAATGCCAAAACCCCTACACGCTGAGGATTATTAGCTACACACCTGCATGGACCCTCTGAAACAAAGATAATTTTTTTCCCAAACATAGGAAAAAGCAACAAATATCTTAAATTAGTTTATTATATTTTCCAGGTGTGCAAACAAACATCGTAACAGTGATGTCCTTTAAAAAAAAAAAAAATTATATACACAAAGTATGTACAAGTGAACAACATCATATTTGTCTTTTGCACAGCAAAGATAACATTTATAATTATGTGACCAATATGTACAAAATCTATATATATTTACATGTATGAAACACTGGCTAAGTACTTCACAACAGTGCAAGTATTACAAAAACCATCATGGAATGTAATGAAATCAAAACTGGAAGCATCCCAGTGGCCGGTTTTTAAAGAAAAAAACAAAAGTGTGTAAACATGAAAGTGCACCAATTCCCTAACAGGATTTTTGTGGAGATGTGGAGGTGGATGGTCAGTAGCCGAGGTCAGGGCCAACTGAACTTGGCTTGATGGGCAGCTGCCCAAGGGCCTCCGAATTCTAGGGGCCTTCGAGCTGGGGCAGAATGGGCTGTGAGCATCTGCTCCTGAGCTTCTTGGGAGGCAGTAGAAGTGCTGACTGACATTCATTGTATGGAAGGAAGTGGAGATATGGTGCAGAGCTGCAGGAGGGGCATGTTATAATTTGTTGTAAAAAAAAGGGCAAAGCAATGTTAAGACAGCCCTGGCTGAGGTATAACACAAATATCCCCAATTGTCAGACAAGGGTGAAATTTAAATGGAACCAAAATGACATTACGTTTGATTCAGGAACATGAATGTTAATGTCTGTCTACACTGCAATTTCCAGATCCTGTGGATTTTGCAACTCCCACAATCCAAAGAATGTCCTGTAATTAACAAGGAGTTTAGTACAAACTGTAGAGGTGGAGATCAGAAACTAATATGCAAGTAATGTTATACTTTACAAATCATAAAACATTGCCAATACTGCACACTGCAGTATATACATTGTCAGATGTATTAGGTTGCCCACTTTTAAGACACAATACCAAAGAAGTGATCTTCGTATGTTAAATCATGTAGAATTAAATTTACGTGAGGTATTTTCTTGTATGTAGTATGTTTCACCATTACAAACACACAACTTGCAGATATTTCACATAAAAACAGGCCTTTCATAGTGTGAGCCACCAATATTACATCAAAGAAAATTGGAAATGGGGCTGTGTATGAAGGCTACAGCCATTTACCTGTCAGTGCCAACACAAATTCTGCTGTTGTGATGGATGGGGCTACGATTCACAGCTATCAATGTGTATACCTGGTGTAAGAGCAGATTGGCAATATTTCTGCTGTTGATTCCCGACTCCACAATCATATGTGCATAATAATGCAAGAAGTGGAAATGTCTTATTTAGTGCATGGCCTGCAAAACATCCCAGGATTGCACTAGTATTTTCACTCTGCTGGTGCAATAGTGATCACTAGCCTAGAAAGCTAATTCTGCGGAAGGGATGAGATGCGGTGAAAAATGCTGGATTTTGCAGGTGCCCTGGATGAGTGCCTTTAGGGATATGAAGGGAAAAAATTGCTGCATTATGCCCATCTGGATTATACTTTATTTTCTATGGTAGAGTGTCAGAAGAGTGGAAGTGTGAGCAATGCACATACCTTGACCAACACAAACTACACCAACACTCCCTGTGTTTTACAGTTTAGCAGCAGTGCCAATAAAGGCAAATATTTAGCAGTTGCACTAATATTGGACCATTTGCTGCCAGAGGTTCTAGCACTACTATAATGTACTTGTAGTTCACTAGAATGTCACTGCCCCAAATATCATCTGATAAATACTGGTTTCTTTGATCTGTGGAATAACTGTGCAGCCATGCTGAAATAGAACACATGTAGGAAAAGCTACATACAGGTAATACTGATCTGAACGGAAGGTGCTAGAAGTCTAGGATCTTGCATCTGGCCACAAAGTGCTTAATAGAGTATACCTGGAGTATCCCACTGTGCTCCAGGGGGTTCAACCAATACATTGTCAGAAGGTAAGAGACTTAGCAACACGTCCCTAAAACATTATTTGACAGGGTTACTCCACACATCAGTGTACCTAGATTTCTGGACCAAAATGTTCATCCTGATTCCTTAAATAAGTATGAATGGTTGCCTAATGAATGCATGTGTCATTCCTTTGTCTACTGGCTTACATTATGCACTCAGACAATAGAAAAGAGGACTTTTGAACACCCCACATAATGATGGGTTGGTCATCACCATTATAATGTGTCTTAGCAGAGTGCACAAGTAAATGGCCCCAGCAGTGGCATATGTATGTGGCACTGATGAGAAGTGGGTGCATCAAAAATCATGCATTTGGGGCTTGCTCACACAATCATCCGTGTCAGAAAGATTAGACTACACTGAGACAGTGGGGAAATGACAAAATCTGTATGTATGACTATGAACCCCATTAGTGCCACAAGATTCTGCACATCAGTGTTTGCATTCGGAGATATGCCTCTTGTTATTCCTTCAGTGTAAGCACATCATGTGTATGGCAGGGGAAGAGGTGTGCACGGGCAGGGATGTATAGAGCTGCTGGTAGGTCTCTCTGAAGCCATGCACCTCCTTCCCGGGGACCCTGCATTACCTGGCTGGGTGAGCATCAGCAGCAGTCTGCATGTGCACCCCCTCCCCCCATGCTGTGTGTGCTCCCCGCCGTCAGACAGTCTCGGGCTCCCTGCATTCCTCAAAGCCATTGGCGATGGGTCCGTTCTCGTGGTTGCTCTCTATAGAGGACTCGCTGCCCGTGCTCTCCCCGGACAGCAGCCGGGTTACCCTGAGGTCCGCCCGGAGCGTCTGCAGGTCATTGCCCAGGGTCATCTCCCCCAGATCGCTGATCAGCTGGGACAGTTCTTGCTTGACCCCGTCCTCCTCCTCGCCGCCGCCATCGCCCCCTCCCCCGGTATCCAGCACGTCCTCGCACTCGAAGCTCATCGCCCTCTCCTCCTCCTCCTCTCCCCGCAGGTCCTCGGTGATGGAGCCGAGCTTGGGGGCGCTGCGGCTCCGCTCCACCGGGGGCTTGTAGCAGCATTGGCCGTTCAGGAGCTTCCTCAGGGGGACCAGGGGGATGCTCTGCTCTCCGATCAGCTGCTGCTGCTGGTGCCGGGAGTCCTCTCGCCGCTTCAGCCGCTTGAACTCCGCCAGGGCGTTGGCAGAGGTCTGGTACAGGAGCAGGGCCATGGCTTTCGCCTTCTCCGGCTTGGACACCAGCACGGCGTGGCAGCGCAGCATCACCGCCTTGTGCTTCATCTCGTGCCGATAGATCCAGGCGAAGATCTTGGGCAGGCGGGGATCGGCCACGCAGTAGGTGACCCGATGCAGCAGGTACAGGTGCCCGGGGCGCTTGGCTTTGTCCTCCACATGCACCATGCGGATGCCCTGGGAGCTGACCGTCAGCTTCATCTTGGTGCCGTGCTTGCCCATCTCGCTCTTGCTCCAGATCTTGCACACCGCCAGCTCCGTGCAGCCCTCTCCCTTGGACTGCAGGGTGGTAGCATTGCCCAGGTACAGCACGGTGTAGGTGGGGTCCTCCCCGGTGATTTTGATCTTCTTTCTCTTGGACTTAAACATGCTGCCCACCCGGGTGAGAGCCCCCTCCGGGCAGGACTTGGCAAAGGAGGTGAGGGCGCTGTAGTTCAGGCTCACCGCATAGCCCTTCTGCTTGCTCTGCTTGCCGTCCTCCTCAATCAGGTCGAATTTGTTTTTTTTCCAGGGCAACATCTCGCAACAAGGATTGCGTGTGCGGAAGATGAGGCGCAATGTGCGAGCCTTTAGCGCATGGTGTGGCGCACTGCGAGTGGTGGCTGTTCATGGCATGGCTGTTCACCGTCATCTACAGCTTGCTGTCAGCCTTTCCATTGCAGCCTTCCAGTCCGGAGCAGCGCTACATATACTCTGGAGCGAACCATTAGCTGACACAAAGCAGGGGAGCCGTGCTCACTACAAGATCCTCCTCTTTAACCTCTTCTACACCATGGGCACAGATAGGTGCTTAGATGAATTTTAGTCCAAAGAGGGTCTGTTCAGTAGAAACAGTACATTCCCATAGCAGTTACACAGCTGCACTTTGCCAGCACAGTTGAAAACTAAAATGTAAGTAAAAAAAAAAAAAGTAAATTGCGGAGTACAACGCAGATTATTTCCTCAAAACAGTATTGAAAACAAATGGCCCTTATACTGTACATTACAGATATTGCCACTATTTTCCAGGCCCCGTGGCTAGTTAGGGGAATCTGGAATATAAAACGTGTTTAAAAATCTGAATTCCCTAATCCTGACTGAAAACCGTGGGGATCATTAAATCGGATAATGTTACATTAAAGAATTTACCCAATTCCTTGGTTGTTCAGCGATCATTGATGGCCACCGATTGACTGCTGGGAGGGGGTCAGGGAATCCGTGAAACTACCCACATGTTTGGGGGCATATCCAAATGTTCAAAAGTCCAATCACATGACAACATTCTTTTTCTGTATTAGGAATGGACCTCGATCTTCAATCAATTACAGATATTAATTGATTACACATTGGAGATAAGGGGCCAGATGTACTAAGTTTGAAAATGGAGAGTAATCAAGTACCATCCTATCAATTCCTGTCATGCCACAGGCAGGGTGTGAAAAATAACAGTTAGGAGCTGATTTGTTGGTGGTTTATCACTCTCCATTTTTTTTTACTTTTGAAGGTTTAGTACGAGACGTAACAAGATGTTTCTGATCCAAAATATTGCTTTTCATTTGCAGGGGCGTTTCCTATATGAGGGAGGGTGCTCCGTCTGCAAAACACGTAAATATTGGACCCCCCATTTGCACCTGCAACGGTCCCACTATTAGCATATTCATTCTGATGGGCAGGAGTCCCCACTGCATATAGCCATTATGCATACTTGCCTACTTTTCCAGAAAGTCCAAGAGACTTCCAAATCTCGGGTGGCTCCCTAGGTGCCTTGAAATTTTTTTGAAGTCTCTGAAATGCTCCACCAAGGACACTGGGGATAATGTTTATTCTATGACATGATCACGACCCCAGTATGCAGCTTCTGCACCCCAAGGTTCTGATTTGGCGTTTACTAATCCTGGCATGTATGTCAACGTAATAAAAAGTGAAAGAACATTAAAGTCACTTGGCAGGATGTAATAATGGGAAAATGGGGTAAATCCCCCATTTTCAGGGTTTTACCGCATTTTCTGTATGTACTACCCGATGTGGAGGGTAAAGCCAGCTAAAGTGGGAGAAGATGATGGAAGGGTGCCGGATGACTGACCAACAGGGGGATCCTGATGGTTAGTATTCCGACATCGGAATACCGACTGGCGGAGATCCGACAAGGAGGATCCCAACTGACAGGGGCTTTTCTCCCTTGTAAGGGTCCAGGACCCCCATAAAAGGCGAATAGAACCTGTGACTAGCGAAACGAGCCACCATGCCCGCAGCGTGGCGAGCGGCAGCCAGCCCGCAATGGGCTTCTTTGTGCTTTCCCCCCTGTCGGAGCACCAGCAGTTGGGGATCTGACTTTGGAATACTGGCCGCCGGGATCCCCCCTGTTGGACCGCCATACCACACCCATGATGGAAAACATATGAGGGAAGAGGGTCTTGCTCATGACAGCTTACAGTCTAAAGGGTAATGGCAGACACACAGGGATGACACAGAAGGGTGGCCCCAATAATTAAGTATCCAACTCTCTGAAAGTAGCAGAGGTGGATACAAAATCGCTGTCGCAATTCACCATTGGTCTGGTAGGGAGACAGCTGATCTGAAGAACACAAATGTCCACATGATTCCGATCACCACTACTATAGTAGCAGTGAAGCTTAGCACTGTTGAGTCTGACTCGGCAGTGTGTGTGTGTGCTTGCCAGAACTGGAATTTACAGATGCACACAAGAACCCTGCATCTAGTGGAAGGATCGCATCCCTCTTCACAAAACTGGCTCTCCTCCCATAGGGGTGTGAGTACAAACCCCATCTAAAGATGTAGTATTTTTGAATTTTCACAAAAGAATGCCAGAAATTGGAATTTACTGTAGCAAAGAGTACAATATAAAACTCTCAAATTAATTTCATATCAATTTTTTTATTTATTTAGAAATCATGCACCGCTTAGGTACACTTCTGGCATGCGCTTCCACAATATACAAAATGTTTTCCAATATTTGTGGTTACTGGGCCTTATTTCAGATCTGAACTCAGTACAAATTTGGGTACTTGTGTACTAGCACGGCGCCCTGATAATTAGTCGCCCGATTTTTTCATCGCATCGCATGCCATACACCCGATGGCATGCGATGCGATTTTAACGCATATACGAAATTAAATTGTATAAGCACCCTAATGTGTGCTTTTAAGCACCCTAATGGGTGCTTACAATGCTTAAATGCACCCCCACGCCACCAGAGCCGAATTTCCCATTAGGCACGTGAGGCACTGGCCTAGGGGCGGCACATGTTTGGGGGCGGCACTTCGATGCCTGTGATAGTACTGTCAGCCCAAAATGTACCAATAACTGCAAAATATCCACTGTACTGTACTATATTCCATCTTAAATAGAGTGTAAATGGATAGGACATGCAGATACTGCCCCTATAAACTGTCCTACTTAGTAAACATTATTATTGTGCCTAGGGGCGGCCTCATCCCTAAATCCGCCCCTGCACGCCACCACCCCAGTATAAACATGAACCCGAAGCGTGGCGAGCGCAGCAAGCCTGCGACGGGCGGCGGTACGCGTCCTACGACCATTTCATACCCCCACTATCCACGTCAGCGAGGAGTTGATTATATAAAGTGTGGCGAGCGCAGCGAGCCACGGAGCCCGAAGCGTGGCGAGCGCAGCGAGCCCCGCGTGGGGACACGGATACCTGTGAAGCCCGCGAGGGGACGCGGATACCTGTGAAGGTATCCGCGTCCCCTCGCAGGCTCGCTGCGCTCGCCACGCTTCGGGCTCGGTGGCTCGCTGCGCTCGCCACACTTTAGAAGATCAACTCCACGCCGACGTGGATAGTGGGGGTATGAAAAGGTCGTAGGACGCGTACCGCCGCCCCTCGTGGGCTCGCCACGCTTCGGGTTCACGTTTATACTGGGGGGGTGGCGTGGGGGTGCATTTAAGCATTGTAAGCACCCATTAGGGTGCTTATACAATTTATCTCATCGAATTGTATGGCATTGTATAATTTTAAAATTGTATGCCATTGTACAACATCGGCCGATTTCGCGTCGCATCGCATGCGATATGGTCTGCGATGCGATGGGCGCTGTGATAGTACCCAAATTTGTTTGGAAAATGGACAAAACCATGTGCACTGCAGGTGGGGCAATTGTAACATGTATAGAGAGAGTTAGATTTGTGCGAGTTATTTTGTTTCTGTGCAGGGTAAATACTGGCTGCATTATTTTTACACTGCAATTTAAATTTCAGTTTCAGCACATCCCACCCAAATTTAACTCTCTCTATACATGTTACATCTGCCCCACCTACAGTGCACATGGTTTTGCCCATTTTCCAAACAAATTTGTACTGAGCTCAGATCTGAATAAGGGCCACTATGTGAGATGATAATGAGGGGCAGGTTTATTAACCTCAGGGAAGCCAATCATCTCCTGACTGCGAAGTTACAGGCTTGGTTTGAAAAATGACAGGTATGAGCTGATTGGCCGGTGATAAAAAACAGACATTTTGGGGGAAATTTACTAAAGGAAATTTGTAAAAAAAAGGTGTATTTGTATCCAGAAATACACTTATTTTTGACATTTACTATCCCAAAAATACGGCAATTCGTATTGATAGCACATCAATACGAATTGCCGTATTTTCGCAATAGAAAATGTCAAAAATAAGTGTATTTCTGGATACAAATACACTTATTTTTACACCTATTTTTTACAAATTTCCTTTAGTAAATTTCCCCCTTTATCACTTCACCGAGCTTAATAAATCTACTTATCAGTTTTTAAAACTCCTGACTCATGTCAACATATCTCAACTTTGCAAATGCTTACCTGTGGTGCATGGTCACACTCCACAGAGGTGTACCCAGCCAGTGCTGCCATTGTCCTGTTCCTGGTCTCTTTCCCCTTTCCTAAATCCAGCTTTGGCCTGCCATGCGCAGCACCATGTATGCAATCAGGACTAGCTGTGAATAGGATTTACCACCCAAGCTTCCAGCCTAATAGGAACAAAGCTGTACCGATCAAGAAAACAGAATAGAGGGGTATGGGTCAATGAAAAAGGTCGACATGTAAAAATGGTTGACATTGACAAAAGGTCAATATAGGAAAGGTTGTTGTGAAAAAGGTTGACAGTAGTTTTTCACATTTTAGTGGTGTGTATGTCTAAATAGGTCAAATTTGCAGCGCGGTCGATTATCAATCAATCACAAATGCGCACAGTAGGCAATGCGCATGTGTGGGGTTCCCCCCTGCAAACCAAGTCAGCAATGGCTTGCCATCGCTGGCCATTCACAATGTGATTGACAGCCAGCAGCCATTTGTGGGGGGTCTGTCAGCGTTATCTGGGAGTGCCATGGAAAATGCAGGTGTTGGGAGGACCGCTCACATCAGCAGAGCCTCCTTCTCCCACGGCCATTTCACGGCCATTGCGAACATGGGGGGAAAACATTAGATGTGAGTGATTACAAATGGATTTCCCCCTGTGTGCACGGCTGCAAACGCTTTTCTCAGCCCTGAACAGGAGGGGAGAGACTTTGGTGGGGCGGCGTTTACCTGATCGCTGGGCTGCGAAAATTCGCAGCCCAGCGATCAGGTCTGAATCAGGCCCATAGTGACTACATAGCTGTTTAATATACAATCAGAGACAGCGAGGCCAGACGGGAGCCTCCTTCTGCCTATCAGCTGACAAGTACATCTACAGTATTTGCTGTGTGGCCACAGCCCACTGAGGTGAAATCTTTCTGGATACACCACTGTCCCCTGCATTATATTGATGTGAAATTTCCCTATCCTGTATACTGCAATAGATTTACACAGAATCAGTTAGTGCTGCCAATAGCGACATCTAGTGGTCACATGCATAAATGCTAGGTGCTACTGGACAGTCTGGTTTACTGTATATTCTCTTGGTATAAATCTGTACAGTTTACAGTGGCAAACGCAGGATTTTCAGAAGGGGGTTTCCAGAGGAGATGGACACTTAGGTGACCCAGTATATGCCGGGTCAGTTAAAGTATTATAGATAGACCAAATGTATATAAATAATAATAAAAAAACAATATATATATATATATATATATATATATATTTATACATACACACACACATATATATACTGTATATATATATATACAGGTCTGTCAACAGCAGTGTAGACCCCTGGGCATAGCAATGTATTGGGGCATCTATCGATCCTCCAGCGGTAGGGATGGGGGAGGCTTTGATGTCCCCCGGGTGGTAGGGAGTATTATATCAAGCGCTCAGCATGTAGGGCCTGGATCAGTAATTTCCACTAATTACCCCTTTACTGCACAGATGGGGTGGGAGAAGGGGGCATTGGGCTGAATGAAGGGGCCCTGATACATAACTTCCAGGGTGGTAGATGATGCAGAGGTGGGGTGTATAGTGGAGTGGGCTTATTATTCATAATTTTCTGGTGGGAGCAGGGGCGGATCCAGGATAAAATGACAGGGGGGGCACCATGATAAAACAGGGTTTGGGTGGGGGAGGGGCAGTGTTAGTGGTGCCAGTGTACATGCTAAGAGAGCAGCAGGAGAGGGTGGGAATGGAATTAAAAATAGGCCCTGGCATTTAAAGTACACAGGCCCACCATGGCGACAAGTGAAGGATGTAGTTGTGCGCGCGCCAAAGGCGCACTCCGGAAAAGGGTGTGTGGCCACTCAACAGGGGGCGTGTCAACACCATATACAACTTCTACACATTATGCAACAAAATACTAGACCCCATTATACTTGCCCCTTACACATGATGCCAAATGGAATGAGCCAAAATTGACATAATGCCACATGTATTGAGTCAAAATTCACATAATGCCACATGGATTGAGCCAAAATTCAAATAATGCCACATGGATTGAGTCAAAATTTACATAGTAACACACACGGATTGAGCCAAAATTCAAATAATGTCACATGGATTGAGTCAAAATTTACATAATAACACACATGGATTGTGTCAAAATTCACATAATGCCACATGGATTGAGCCAAAATTTACATAATAACACACACGGATTGAGCCAAATTTCACATAATTCCAAATGGATTGTGTCAAAATTCACATAATGCCACACGGATTGGGCCAAATGCATAAAATGCCATCCGGATTGAGCCAAAATTCACATAATGCCACATGGATTGAGCCAAAATTCACATAATGCCACATGGATTGAGCCAAAATTCAAATAATGCCACATGGATTGAGTCAAAATTTACATAGTAACACACACGGATTGAGCCAAAATTCAAATAATGTCACATGGATTGAGTCAAAATTTACATAATAACACACATTGATTGTGTCAAAATTCACATAATGCCACATGGTTTGAGCCAAAATTTACATAATAACACACACGGATTGAGCCAAATTTCACATAATTCCAAATGGATTGTGTCAAAATTCACATAATGCCACACGGATTGGGCCAAATGCATAAAATGCCATACGGATTGAGCCAAAATTCACATAATGCCACATGGATTGAGCCAAAATTCACATAATGCCACACGGATTGGGAAAAATTTCACATAATGCCACACGGATTGAGCCAAAATTCCCATAATGCCACATGGATTGAGCCAAAATTCACATAATGCCACACGGATTGAGCCAAAATTCCCATAATGCCACATGGATTGAGCCAAAAGTCACATAATGCCACACGGATTGAGCCAGAATTCACATAATGGCACACAGATTAAGCCAAAATTCACAATACACTTCATAAACAGGGACATTGTCCACCAAAGGCTTGCATTAAACATTTACACCATAATGTCCATTACACGTTAAGTTACACGCCATTATGTCCATTATGTGTTATGCCAAACACCATAATGCCTATTAAAAATTATGCTACATAAGTGCTGCTTCTCTACATGCTCATTGCCAAGGGTTCCATGCTCATTGCCAGAGGTTCCATGCTCGTTGCCATGTGGGATTACATGCTCATTGCCAAGGGGGAATACATGCTCGTGGTAAATGGGGGACAGCCGCCGCCAGGCAGAAGTGATAGCCACTGACAGTGGCAGAGCCTGGCTGTATTCAGAGCACTGCAGGTCCCGGCTATTTGAAATAATACCCCTTTCACACCAGAAAATGCATTCCCAGGTTGGCCCCTTTTACACCAGCCTAGTCCCTGCATTTTCTGGTGTGAGGGGGAGAGAAAACCATCCCTCCCCCCTTTAACCAGTTATCTCATTTAACCGGCTATATCTTCGGAACCAACTGACCCATTTACATGAGACAAGTATTATATTGAAGAACTTTTGAGTGGGCTTTGAATGATTTTGGTTCAGTGAAACTGGAACGTTTGGTACCAGAGTAATCTGCCCTCAAAGAACATGAACAGCCATGAAATTACATTTCAAAAATAAAAAAATCAGTTTACATGCAATATCTCTGGAAACGATTGACCGATTTGGACCAGCCTGATATCATATTGAAGGCCCAGCGATTTGGAATTGAATGAAATCACCCACAAGCTTCTGTGATGCCAGGACGGGAACTGGCAGCCGTCGGAACCGGGTGGGGGTCGGAATTGACGGGTCCCATATTATCCTATGGGGAAAAAACATTACAGGTTTGCCAGGTGATATCTCCGGTTCCCGGGGGGCTAGAGACACGGGTCTGGGCTCGTTGGAAAGCCCTGGTCCTCAGCTACAAAATAAATGACAGGGGGGGCACGTGCCCGGGTGCCCCCCCCCTGAATCCGCCACTGGGTGGGAGGACAGCTTGCTTGACTGCAGATATCTCCAGTTCCCAGAAATAGATTTCTTAGAATTAAAAACTAGAGGATCCCACCTACCAAATGGTATTGGGGACTAGGGGATCAGAGTTCAGGAGGCAGAGCAATCTGCCAATGAGTATATAAAACTACATACCAGGTGTGTGGAGCTGGAGCAGTAACCAGCTGCTGGAAGGCTGATATCTCTGGTTCTGGGAACAGTAGAGACAAGCTTCTAGTGTCCATCAAAGGGGGAGAGTCTCAGCTTTTGGAATATACCCTCAGAAAAACTCTAAGTCAGAGAGAACCTGAAATATCTGACTGGGAAGAGCAATTAACAGACTTGGATGGGGACCACTGCTTTGAAGTCAGATATCTACGGTTCCCAAGGGCTGATTTTTAAAATTATTATACCCATGGAAAGAGGGGACCCTCAGCTTTCAGTCTAGGGTCCTTAGACTCCTGGGGGGGTTTCTGGGTACTCAGAAACCCCCCCCCCCTGCGTGCGCTACTGGTTTAAGAGCATTGTTTTAGCTATTAGTGTGATAAACTGGGGCAGACTGCAACCAATTGGATTATATGTATTATCTTCTAGAAGGTGCTTAATAAATAGTCAAATAAGTAGAATCTGATTGGTTGCTATGCGCAACATCCAATCTTCAATAAATCTCCCGTCTTAGTAAATGTATCCTGAGGAGTGTAAACTTTGCAAGATTGGGTAACAAAGCTACCGGGGGTTATTCAGACCTTTTCGCACAGCTGCTAATCTGTAGAGCACTATGATCAGGTAATCACCGCCCATACCAAGTGAGATTCCGCCCTGTGCAAATTGCTGGACAAAGCTTGCAAATGGCTTGAAACAATTACACCAATCGGCGAATAGCAGGAAGTCCATTTCTAACTCACATCAAATGATTTTTCCAGTGTGTGCAGTCTGTGCATAACCCAGGATTTACTCGGCAGGTGCAATAGAAACAGGTTGATCAGGGCCGGAGAACATGACTTATCTCCAAACGCCTGGGCACGCCTGACTTTTCTCTCACAGAAAACAGCTGGTTACCACCCACAAACGCCAGATACATGTCAATCAACTTGCATACGGCCACCAATGAAAAAGTAGCAGGACTTTATCGCAGGATGGCCCCACGCATGCGTACTTTGAGTCGTACACGTGCGCAGTCATTCGATTATCGCTCTGCTTGGACATTTGTAGCCTTGCGATCAAGTCTGAATAACCCCCTAAATTTGATGGTATTATGATGGTACACATAGTATATATTTGATAGATGACCCGATTTAGAAGTGGATTCAGTAAAACATTGGGCCCCAGCCAGCGCAGGACAATCACAATCTACATGAACAATGACACCTAATTTATTCACTTCCTCAAAACAACACCATGACCAGTATTATCAACACAAGCTAACAGCCTTCGCTGGCTCTGTAAATAGAAAACTCATATCATTTTTTTTTATAATTTTGTGTCTCTGGTGGTTCATGAATGGGCTAATATCATCTTATGAACAGTAACAAATAAAACAAATCATCTTGGTGCCACCGTCCACCAAAGCATGTAAGTTCTGAAGGGCTCTTCTTAATAATATATTATATTCTTCTAGTGTATACACACAATATCATTAACGATGCATGCTCCCACGCATCGTTAACAACCTCCTCCCTCTTCCGAACAGGTCTGAACAAGGACCTCAATAGCAGCGGCCATCCTCGCTCCCCCCACCATTGCTGCCTCACCGCCGGCATTGGCAAGTCTGTATGAACTTGCTGATGCCGGCACCGGTATATATGTACTTGCCGATGTCGGCACTTGTTTGTATGCACTTGCCGATGCCAGCATATAGGTGCCAGCACTTGCCAAAGCTGGCACCTACTGTATATGTATGCACTTGCCGATGCCAGCACCTGTGTGTATGTACTTGCCAATGCCAGCACATGTATGCATGTACTTGCCGATGCCGGCACCTGTGTATATACTTGCAGGCACATATGTATGAGGCTGTATATTGAGGAGAATAGCAAAATTGATGATGAAGAAGCAAATATTTGTATAAGCCAGAGAAGGGTGGAATGAGTGCATTCCTTGCACACTACAGAGAAGGGGTGTGGGTAAATACCATGATGGTTTGAACCCCAGAATGCTGCACCAGATTCCTGCAGAAATCTTAGCCAATATGCAGTTAGTAGAGCACTTTCCTGTACGGGGGGGGGGGGAAGGGGGGGTCGGGGGTGTTATAAGTCATAAAACCAGGTCTGAGAATCTTCACACTCATGATTAATTTAATCTATAAATAAGGCACTATTTATTAAAAATTTATAAAAATTGTAGGAGGATGGACTTGGCGTTTACACACTTGTACTATGTACCTATTGAGATCTCTCTTCAACTCTGTACTCATAGTCGCACTCAGAGACGTACCTAGATCATCGTGGGCCCCATAGCAAAAGTTTGTAAGGGCCCCCTATTTAGCAACTGAATGTGATAAATGTATGTAAAACATATACTTAAACAGCAAAGATGGGCCCTCTTCAGCTCTGGACCCCATAGCAGCTGCACCCCTTGCACCTATGGTAGTTACACCCTTGGTCGCACTTCTGAATTGCTGGGGCTTCTGCCAAGAGTGTAGGGTAGACCCACAACCTGTTGTGTGCTGGTTGGAACATCAATTGTGAACCAATACAAAATCAGTGCATATTGCAGTAAACACTGAGTGCACTTTGTATTTTAGAGCCTCCAGGTTTTTTTTGCAGTGTGTCACCTCTTGGGGAAAGATGGAAGCATCAATATACATTATTATAAACGAAGCTAAGCAAATATATTATGGTATATTATGTTATGATACCACCTATTGGTGCTATATGGCATGACACTTTTATGCAATAGCTTTGTAAGTTTTGTTATATAGGAAGAAACTTGATCTTCAATATCTTTCTTTATGAGCATATTTTATTAGTACAATATTTCTGAATTTGCTTATGGCAGCTAGTTTGAAACTATAAATGCAATTTATAATCAATTTAATTTACCCTGTATCCATATGCAGGGCCGGCTCTACCACTAGGCAGCTGCCTAGGGTGCCGGGATCTGGGGGGCGCCACCAAGTCTGCAAATCAAAAAATCCAGGCTGTCTATGAGGATCCTTGCTGTACTTAATGCAGGTGGTGGCTGTGGAACTTCTAAGACCTCACCTCCATACGTTCCCTAGAGTCATACTTCCTACATTGCTGCCCCCTCCTCCTTTTACTCTGTTTTGGGCAGCAAAGGGGAGGGTGTAGAGGACCTCCAGGAACAGCAAGGGATTTGGCCACCTTCCCGGGGGGGGGGGGGAAGGGGGGGGGGAATTAGGTTGAAGTTTTGCCAAGGGTGCTGAGAAGTCTTGCACCGGCCGTGTCCATATGTCAGGGTTGCCAACTCTCCCGGATCGCGGCAATTTAGATCTCAGTTTGAAGTAAAACCCCACCTAATTCTCTCTGCACATTTTACATCTGCCCCACCTGCACTGCACATGGTTTTGTCCATTTAAGAAGGATTTTGTCAGAAAGAGTGAACTAGAATAAGGCCCAATGTGTAAAGGGCATTATGGTGTGTGACATAATGTGTAATGGGCATTACGGTGTGTGGCATAATGTGTGAGAGGATGGGGGGGTGACAAAATATACCCTTGCTCCAGATACCATGTCACCTAGCTACTCCACTGAATGGGAGAGAGGAGGAATAGTGAGAGATGGGAGAGCGGAGGAAGAGTGGGAGATGGTAGAACAAGAGAGGGGAATAGTGGTTGATGGGAGAGAGGAGGAAGAGTGGGAGATGGTAGAGGGAG